>NC_086317.1:233049325-233349325 GCF_036172605.1 Pelobates fuscus
AATGACGTAAATACTTGTATTATATGAATATAATATAAGACGAGGATGCTTTATTCTATTTTACTTGGAAATGACAATAATATAAATTGATTATGTTTGTTAGAATTTCTGCATAAGCCAAAGGCTGGTCTGCAACTCTGACCTACATCGATGTCATAAAATGTATGTTTTTCCATGACATTTGAAAAATGTGCAACATTCTAATGGAAATATGCAGTGTAGGCTAATTAATAGTTCAATTACATAGTTGCCAATAATAGCAAACACTATATGGACAAACAGGGCATAGCTAATGAGATTAGAAAATTAAGCATTTTAATCATATTAAATATGACTGTTAACTCTTTGCAATCATTGGAGCATGAGAGTGTTATGTGCAACCAATTAATGTGCAATATCTATCCATCTGTCTGTACGCAAATATGTACACGTACAAGCAGATTTGGAACAGGTATTTAAAAAAAAAAACTAAAAAAAATATGGATTTGTTTTTTCCTCCAGTTTTTAATTTTAATTAATTTGTGGATTACCAGTTGGTTTATAGCATATCAGCGGCAATGGAGAACACAAAGTAACATTTTATTAGCACAATAAATAGTGATAAGAAGCTATTGTATGTCACCCGCCAGTTGTCATTTTCTTCCGAGGCATACTTTGTTCCCTGAAAGTTTTTTTTTGTTAAGGACCACTATAGTGTCAGGAAAACAAACTTGTTTTCCTGGCACTATGTAGTCCTCATGGCCCCCCTCCCGCTGGGCTGAGGGGGTTAAAACGTCAGCGTCTTCTCACTGTGATTTTCATAGTGAGAATTGCGGAAGCGGCCTCTAGTGGCTGTCAGTGAGACAACCTCTAGAGGCTGGATTAACCCTCAGTGTAAACATAGCAGTTTCTCTGAAACTGCCATGTTTTCAGCTGCAGGTGTAAAATTAGAGGGACTTGGCACCCAGACCACTTCATTGAGCTGAAGTGGTCTGGGTGCCTATAGTGGTCCTTTAAAATAACCAGAAACTCTTACAGGTAAGGAAATATAGAGGGTAGTATCAACTTATATCTGGGCGTTGTGTGTCCTACATCAACTTGGTCAGTTTACTGTTTTTTGTCCTGTACAATTAGGAGATCTATGTAACAGGTATACCTCAGCCTATCATTCTTATGATAAGAAAGAGAAGGGAGACAATAGATCAGTAGGATGTAGGGACGGGGTAGGGGGAGAGGAGAGTCGTCGTCAAGGAAGTGCAAGAAGTTATTCTTGTGTTTATATAATGAAGTTAGTGGTGGAAGTGCTAAACTCGCAGAAGATTGTCTCAATTGTCTATGTGAATAAAAGGGACTTAGGGGTGCAGTAAATGGGATGTGAGAGCCCTGGACCGGTGGCTGGAGTTTCCTCCATTTTTAAGTCCACAAAGATCGATACAAACACACACGTAGAGGAAAGGGAGCCATGACACTTCCAGGATCGAGCATGTATTTGTGGATTGATCTTGGATTTCTACAGGTAGTATAACACTCTAGCAATAGATTGTTCCTTTATATAGTTAGTTAGATTCAGTCCCACTTCCCTGAAGTAATAAAAAAAAAAAAATTTAGAGGTACATCTACTAAAAGTCTCAAAAAAATACATAGTAAAAAATATATAGTTACAGTGTAATCAATTATCTGAAAAAGTCAAACAGAAGACAGTGCTCATATATTGCAGCCAAAATAAATTATACTGCCTTAGTGTACTCTGTAAACTTTCACATTATTCTCACGCAATAAAAACACACTTTTATGGTTTGTTGTGTTTTTATGAAGTGCCTTTTTGCCTCTCCTCCTTTGGCTAAGGTCATCAATACCGATTATTTCATCCATTCCAGTGCATCCCCATAGGGAAGTATTGGGGGTTAGTGTGTGGCAATCGCCATGCTGCTCCAACAGTCACTGTGCCTCATGACACAATGCATCTGTGAGGAACTGACTCTGCTGGGTTTCGAACCCTGGTTTACATGCTGCTAAACCTCTTCCTTACCACTACACCAGCTTGCCTTTTGCAAATGTACCTGAGATCTGGTAACCTTGACTCTATAAGCATTGGTATCAGTGACAAGTCTCTTCAGCTGTGTCTGGTCATGTGTCTGGTTCTTGGCCTATAAAAGCCACTTCCTGTCTCTGTACCTTTGCCAGATTATTGTGGTTCCTGTACTCTCTAATCAAGCTTGTTCCTGTTTCTCCTACCTGTTGCTGATTTTGGACCGTTTTGACTTTGCTGCTTCTCCTTCCCACTGACCTCGGCTTGCCTCACTACGATTATCATCTCTCTGTTCCAGTCTCCCATCTCTGCTTAAGACCAGAAGGCCACTCAAGGCTCGGGGGCTCAACCACCTGGGTAACGAGTGGCTACCTCTGGCAGAAAACATTGCTGATCTGGCTACTGGACTCCAAAACTTTGTAACATCAATATCATTACAGAATAATCTGGCCCATTCATGGAGACCGTCGGATCAGATTCTGCATTGGCCCAGCAGGTTGCTTTTAATGCAAGAACTATGCAGACCCAGGCACAGACCATTCAAGTGCTGCAAGATCAGGTAGCTGAACTGCAAAATGAAGTTCGATCAATGCATAGTGAGCTTACCAGCTACAGGGCACATGATGTTGCGGCTGCTGCTGCTACTACTGTTACACCTGCACAAGATGCCCGCTTGCCTCTACCACAAAAATTTGGAGGAGACCGCAAAAAATTTAGGGGTTTCCTAAATCAATGCCGTTTGCATTTCATGATGTTACCTAACCATTTTCCATCTGAAAGAGAGAAGGTGGGATTTATTTTCTCCCTATTCAAAGATGAAGCCCTGGCTTGGGGCTCCCCTTTTCTGGAACAGGACAGCCCAGTCTTGGGAAATTTAAAAGACTTTCTTGAGGCCATGTGCCTAGTTTTTGATGACCCCAATCGCTGTGCTACAGCAGAAGCCACTCTCCTTCATTTACATCAAGGGAGGCGCTCTGTGGCTGAATATGCTGCTGAATTCAGACAGTGGGTTGCTGATACTACTTGGAAGGGGTCTCTCAGAAGCTATAAAAGATGAGCTAGCTCGTGTTGATCTTCCTGTTGAGTTTGATGCATTTGTGCGGTTGGCTATCCGTATTGATCGGAGACTTTCAGAAAGGAGATGGGAAAGACAGGGCTCTTTTAAACCAAGTGCTACTCCTACTTTCTATTCAAGAATTTCTACTCCGACCCCACAAACACCTACAGAATCTGAACCTGAGGCTATGCAGGTAGATCTAATAAGAGGGTCATTATCCAATGAAGAAAAACAGTGGCGACGCACTCACAATTTATGCCTGTATTGTGGTAGTGCAGGGCATCATGCCATCAATTGCCCTAGCAAGTCTAAAAGAACAATAGCTATGACAGCTGAGGGTGCACAGATTCAACACCAATCCCAGATTTCAGACCAACTGGATTCTGTCACACAACCCTTGTTTTCTCTGGCTCAGGGTGAAGAGGGTATGATGACTCAACATCCTCATTTGGTGGTGCCTATCACTTTGCAATATGGTGATAATAAAATTTCAACTACAGCTATGATAGATTCTGGAGCAGGCGGAAACTTTATGGATATCAAATTTGCAGCAGGAAATAAAATTCAGTCTATCCCTAAATCTTCACCTGTGTTAATGGAAACAGTAGACGGTTCTCCACTTACGTCAGGCCCGGTTACACATGAGACTGTGCCCTTAAAATTGATTCTGGAAGTGAATCACCATGAGTCTATATCTTTCCACCTAATTTCCTCAACACAGTTTCCAGTGATTTTGGGTATACCCTGGCTTGCTCTGCATAACCCACAGATTGATTGGAAGACTAGAACTTTGTCCTTTCCTTCAGAACACTGCTTAATGAATTGTCAACCCTCTAAGGCAACACCTGTTGCCACAACAATTAATGAAATGGTTGATACAAACTTAACTAAGCTTCCTCTACAATATCGGGATTTTGCAGATGTCTGTGATAAGAAGAATGCTGATCAGCTTCCACCTCACAGGCCTTATGATTGCCCCATAGAGCTGCTACCTGGAGCTGCTATCCCATTTGGCCGTATATACTCCCTTTCTGAGCCTGAATTGAAAGCACTTCGTGAATACATACAAGAAAATCTTGCCAAAGGCTTTATTCGACCATCTACTTCTCCAGCAGGAGCTCCTATATTCTTTGTAGAAAAGAAAGATGGCAGTCTACGGCCATGTGTCGATTACAGGGACATTAATAAAATCACTGTTAAAAACCGCTATTCCTTGCCTCTCATTCCTGAACTTCTGGAGAGACTTCGTTCAGCTAAAATATTTACGAAGCTTGATCTACGGGGGGCATATAATCTGGTTCGCATAAGACCAAATGATGAATGGAAAACAGCTTTCAGAACCAGGTACGGACATTACGAATATCTAGTAATGCCATTTGGGCTTTGTAATGCCCCTGCAACTTTTCAGCATCTAATCAATGATGTACTACGGGATCTCCTGGATCAGTTTGTTGTGGCATATTTGGATGATATCCTGATATTTTCTGATAATCTTGAAAATCACAGAAAACCGGTCTGCATTGTTCTTGAGCGCCTTCGTACCCACCACCTATACATTAAACTGGAAAAATGTGAGTTTGAACAAACAGAAATTCAATTCCTGGGATATGTAATAACTCCTAAAGGTTTAAGTATGGACGCAAGTAAAATTAAAGCTGTGCTGGACTGGCCCATCCCCAAGAATGAAAAAGATATTCAGAGATTTGTGGGGTTTGCCAATTTTTACAGGCGTTTCATTAAGAATTTCTCTGCCGTTATTACACCGATCACTGAACTTACACGTAAAGGGACTCCTTTTCAGTGGTCCAATAAGGCTGACACTGCATTTTCCAGATTAAAGACTCTGTTTACATCTGCCCCTATCCTGGTACATCCTCAGCCAGAATTGCCATTTACTGTAGAGGTAGATGCTTCTGATTCAGCTGTTGGGGCTATACTGTCTCAAAGGACTGGACCTAAGATGTTGTTACATCCATGTGCCTTCTATTCCCGCCAGATGTTACCAGCAGAAAGAAATTATGACATAGGGAATAAAGAACTTTTGGCTATAAAAGCTGCCTTTGCCGAATGGAGACATCTCTTGGAGGGAGCCACCCATCCAATTACTGTCCTCACAGATCACAAAAATCTGGAATGTATTCAATCAGCTAAGAGACTGTCAGCCAGACAAGCGCGCTGGTCCCTATTTTTCTCAAGGTTTAATTTTTTGATTTCATACTGCCCTGGTTCCAGAAATGGCAAGGCAGATGCCTTGTCTAGGATAGCTGACCCCCTCCATACTACAGTAACCAAAGCCACCATCTTGCCTGAGAGTAGATTTTTAGGAGTTACCTTTCCTTCTGATCTAATGTCTCGCATTAAAAAGGGCTACGCTGATGATCCAGTTTTTCGTGATCCTCCTCGTGATCTTCATATGACCATGCTTAATGGGTTTTGGATTTTTCAACAACGTCTGTTTGTTCCAGAATCAGTGCGACTGGACGTTTTACGTCTCTACCATGACTCAAAACCAGCAGGTCATCCAGGAATCCGAAAGACACAAGAACTACTTACCCGATCCTTTTGGTGGCCTAAATATTATGAGGATGTTAAGAAGTATGTGTCCTCTTGTGATGTATGTGCCAGACATAAGACTCCTCGCTCATCCCCTGTTGGCATGCTTCAGCCTCTTCCTATTCCTCATCGTCCCTGGGGATCTATATCCATGGACTTTATTGTGGAACTGCCTCCCTCTAAGGAACACACTACCATTCTTGTTGTTGTGGACCGGTTAACTAAGATGAGTCATTTCATACCAGCTCGTGGTCTCCCTTCAGCTAAACAGACTGCTGACCTAGTTATTCGGGAAATATTTCGCTTGCATGGAGTGCCTGATGAAGTAATTTCTGACAGGGGAGTGCAGTTTACATCTCATTTTTGTTCTATTCTAGGTATTAATGTAAATCTGTCGTCAGCTTTTCATCCACAAAGTAATGGACAGACTGAGCGAACCAACCAGACGTTAGAACAATATTTGCGGTGCTATATTAGTTACCTGCAGGATGACTGGCTGGATTTTCTACCCACGGCGGAATTTGCCTATAACAATGCCCAACACTGCTCCACTTCTCTGAGCCCATATTTTGCTAATTATGGTTACCATCCAATCTTTCTAGTGAGTCTCCCAATTACTACTTCCATTCCTGCAGTCACTGACCGGCTAACCGCCTTACGAGATTCCCAAGAACTGTTGAAGAAGACTCTTTCGGAGGCTCAGGAATGTTACAAAAGAGCTGCTGAAAGGAGGCCCCAGTTTATCATGTTGGTGACAAGGTTTGGCTGTCAACAAAGAATCTTAAGCTTAGGATTCCTTCTCATAAATTGGGTCAAAAGTTCATGGGACCTTTTGAGATCATCGCTCAGATCAATGCTGTCACCTTCCGTCTGCAACTTCCAGATTCCATGAAAATACATCCGGTGTTTCACGTTGCACTGCTTAAACCTTTTCATGAAAATACTTTCCCTGGTCGAGCCCTGCCTGCCCCACCACCAGTCCTCGTGGATGGTGAAGATGAATACGAGGTGGAAAAAATTATTGACTCCAGGATATTCCGCAACAAGCTTCAGTATTTGGTTCTTTGGAAAGGCTATGGTGAAGAGGATAGATCATGGGAACCAGTGGACAATATTCATGCTCCTGATCCTCTTCAGTCTTTCCATGCACAGTACCCTGCTAAACCAGGATATAGGGCATCCAGAGGCTGCGCCTGTAGAGGTGGGAGTAATGTGAGGAACTGACTCTGCTGGGTTTCGAACCCTGGTTTACATGCTGCTAAACCTCTTCCTTACCACTACACCAGCCTGCCTTTTGCAAATGTACCTGAGATCTGGTAACCTTGACTCTATAAGCATTGGTATCAGTGACAAGTCTCTTCAGCTGTGTCTGGTCATGTGTCTGGTTCTTGGCCTATAAAAGCCACTTCCTGTCTCTGTACCTTTGCCAGATTATTGTGGTTCCTGTACTCTCTAATCAAGCTTGTTCCTGTTTCTCCTACCTGTTGCTGATTTTGGACCGTTTTGACTTTGCTGCTTCTCCTTCCCACTGACCTCGGCTTGCCTCACTACGATTATCATCTCTCTGTTCCAGTCTCCCATCTCTGCTTCAGACCAGAAGGCCACTCAAGGCTCAGGGGCTCAACCACCTGGGTAACGAGTGGCTACCTCTGGCAGAAAACATTGCTGATCTGGCTACTGGACTCCAAAACTTTGTAACATCAATATCATTACAGCATCTCTAAGTGAAGCTTTCGTCGTTGTGGGAGTCACGAAACATTTTTCCAGCAATGTTTGCAGGACCACATCCAGGAAATATCTCTAGTGGCTGTCCAAGTGACAGCCACTAAAGGTGGCATTAGACAGTAATGTAAACACTATCTTCTATTAGAAAATACAGTACTGTTCAGCCTACAGGGACAGGCTATTTGCCCCAGAATCACTATATTAAAAGGGCACTCTTAACAAAAAACAATGTTTGCTTAATGAGCAGTTTTGCTGTATAGATCATGCCCCTGCAGTCTCATAGCACAATTCTCTGCTCTGCCCCTTTTGTCTGTTTATGCAGCCTTTGCAATACATCCCCTTGTTATGACACACACAGCCTTCCATGAAAAAAATTATTACATTTTCAGTTTGTTAAAGGATCACTATAGTGTCAGGAAAACGGTTTTCCTGACACTATAGTGCCCTGAGGGTGCCCCCACCCTCAGGGTCCCCCTCCCGTGGCGCTGAAGGGGTTAAAACCCTTCCAACAGCTTACCTTATTCCGGCGCCGGGCTCCATCGGCGCTGGTGACCTCTCCTCCCCCGCCATCAGCGGAGCGGAATGCGCATGCGCGGTAAGTGCCGCCTGCGCATTCAAGCTGTCAATAGGAAAGCATTTCTCAATGCTTTCTTATGGACGCTCTGCTCGATGGAGGTATAATATGCCTCCAGCGTCTCAGATGCGCCTCTAGTGGCTGTTCGGAAGACAGCCACAAGAGGCTGTCTTAACCCCAAATGTAAACATAGTAGTTTTTCTGAAACAGCTATGTTTGCATCTGAAGGGTTAAAACCTGAGGGACCTGGCACCCAGACCACTTCATTGAGTTGAAGTGGTCTGGGTGATTATAGTGTCCCTTTAAGCCTTTTGTCTTAAAGCAACACTGTCTTTCCCCTCTGAAAAATGGGTATTTCATAAAAATATAATCTTTTAACAGAAAACATTCAACCTATCAGCTTTGTCAGTGTTAAATAATATATTGAAATATATATTTTCATCCAGATTCTGATTATAGCAGGACTATCACCTGCAAATCTTTCCTTAAATCAGATTAAAATAAGTAAATAGGCTAATGTTATTTTCATCTAATCAAGCTATACTCGATTCATCTGGAATTATATTTATTTTATCTGGAGTTATAATATGGAGATCTGAAAGTTTTTCAGTGTGAAGACTGCCATTTTGGAATTGTATCACAATTTTAAAACACTCAGCGACTGTTACTGATACAAAACTAATGCTGCAGAGAATGTATGATGTCAGCAGCCAATCAGATTGGTAGATTTGCAAGTAGCTCCAAGAGTTCTATTGCACGCAAGGTTAGCTTGAATTCTAAAAATTAATAAATACATAATATGAAAGGCTAGAATATTATTAAAATGTACGATGGTGCATAGACTACTTTAACATAGCAACATGTACAACATTTACAACATGTCTTGTAAATATCCTTATTCAAAAGGTTGAAAGCTCATTCAATGAGGTTTTAAAAATGGTTCACAAAACCACATTTCAGTACTGCAACTTGGAAAATTAAATGTTGAGTGACATTATATACTGTGTGTTTTATATGAACGATTTTGATGACATTCCATTTTCTCTCTGTAATACAAACCTTGAGGCACCACCACCTAATTTCGCTGGCTTACCCCACACATAATTTGTTTTGTTTAGGTTTGTTTTTTTTTTGTTCTTTTTTGTTTTTTTCATTCTCCAAAAACACAAGTCATGGGTCTCTGCGAGGTCACTTCAGAAATATTAGCAAGTGGTGAAATGATGTGATAAAGTGCTGAAATGAGCAATGTAAACCAACATTTCCAAAGTTTTCATGTATGGGTTGAACTGACAAGTATCAAGATTACTGCTCCTATTTCTAGGTACATTTATTTGCCAATAGTGGCAGCTCAATATAATTATTTTGTCTGTTCATATCCAATCGTGAACTTACATACAATGAGAGAGAACTGAATTTTACAAGGAGAAATGAACCTGGTGCAACACTATCTAGGCAGATACATATTGTGACGAACTGGACCTCCTCACGGGTTCTTGGAGGGGCATAATTGCCAGCCTCTTGCCCTGTGACTATGGTCCCTGGGTTAAACCCTATTTGAAAATACCAATTGTGCCTTCTTGTACTTGTATGGCCACAATTCAAACTTTCGAAGCCATTTGAAGTGCCATTCGACCACGCCATCTTGTTCGCATGGACCAAAAAACGCGAATATGCTTCGGGGGACTTAGCCGCGATTCTATGGAACGATTTTCGTCTATGGGACCATGCCTGCGGTTGGTAAAAAAAAACAAAAAACATGACTTCCATAAAATTTCTGAATCCCTGAACTGATCTGGGGGATTTTTAGGGTATGTTGGTCACCCAGATCAGGGCTATCAGGGGATGTAACATTTATGGGGATATTGTGTGTTTTGGGGTACTTTTGGGACTTTTTAGAAGTGAGTGTTTTTTGTGTTGGGAAATAGAGTTTAGTATAGTGCTTGGCCTATTGTATTGTATGTGGGAGTGTCATACATTGTAAACGTGTTATCAGTGGTTTGTAAGTTTGTGTCCCTGTCCCCAACCAGGTCCATATGGGCGTACACCTTGCTTGGGGATTGTCATAAAAGGCCAGTGTGGCACCATTAAAATTCAGTTCCTGCTTAACCCTCAACACGTAGCTTGGTCTCGTGGTTGTAGGGAACCTGCTATACCACTAGCTCTTGTAAGAGCTTCACAGCTATGCTCTCTTGGAGGAGAGGCCTTCCCACTGAGTCCCTGGATCCAGGCATGTAGTCCAGGACGGGAAGGGACTGCGAGACCCCGACCAAGCTGCGGCGGTTCGTGGGGTCTACGGTGGTAATGGTGTCCAGTGCGACGCTTATGGTCCTCAGCGTCCGCTAGGAAGCATCAATTGGCAGAGGCACCAAGTCAGAGTGCCAGGTGGTCCGTCACACATACACTGGCTAATTGCAGAAGCAAAAGAGCATCAATTTTTTGGAGGCTAGCTGGTACTAAAAAGTAAAAATTTGTATTAAGCATCCAAAGTCAAATAAAAATCTCTAAATGTAGCTCCATTCATCACATTTTAGCTGCTGCACGTGGAGATAATCATAAAGCAAAGTGGCCTATGGCATCAACATATATAAGAAGTCTGTAAAAATAAATACTAAAACATGTCAGGGTTCTATGGTTGTGTTTAGAAGAATGGGTATTAACATTATATAGCGGAAGTGACATGGGATCGCCTTCTTCGTGGGCCTCTGTTCTGTTGCCTCTGGATTTCCACTTTTAGCGCCACCAGACAAAAGTCCCCATAAAGTGCTGTATGCTTTCTTAAAGGCCAAGTGAAAGGTGTCCAGGGCATATAAGAACAGCAGTGATTTTTTTGCCCACTTTGTTAGGCAACCTGCCAATGTAATATTTTAAATAATATATTTTTCAAACAAGTTAAAAATACAGACTACTCACCACTTCTACTCAGTATGAGAGGTTGGTCTGGAAGAATCATTACCAGGATTGAGAGCGATGTTTAGGTGATAATCCGGTTGGTTTGAATATTATAGGGAAAATCCAGAGGGTTTGTTAATAGGAATATCCCAGAGAAGGATCAGATCCAGTCCGGTAACAATTAATAAGCAAAGTAAGTAGAGTCCGAGAGATATATGTCAAAATCAATTTTGGGTCGGTAATAAGTAATAAGCAAATAATTTTAACTGGGAATTAACTTTGGGGGGGATTGGAAGAGTCACTGGGACTTGGTAGAAAGATACCTGTAGCAGAGTAAATAGGTGTCAACTGCACATGGGTAGAGGCACATTAGTTGTGCACTGAGACATTGAAGTTGAAGTTTTAAATAGGTGGATCCATGAACTCCAATTAGTCTCTTAAAGTGATAGATTGGAAAGTGAAGTGAACCATTTAAAGGAACCGTTACAGTCTATGTGTAATGTGTTGCATGTCAGCCTGATATGCACCCTTTGCAACCATGTGCATCACCAGTGGCTCTAATTGCAGCACTGACATACCCATACCTCCAACAGTGCTAGTTTTGGAAGGATGGCCCTAAATTCAGGCGACATTTGTGCTGTTCCTGGCTTACTCTCTGGTGTCCTGTTTCTTGGTTCCCATAAAGAACACTACAAGTGCGTCATTAAAATTGATGAAAAAATTGATAGAAAAAATTGATAGGATATATTTCATCGCTGCTTGGTTTTTAAAATTAATTATTTTATTCATCCCGAGTAGTTAAAATTACAGACCAATTGCAGCACATGCACCCTGCTAATGTGCTAAATCTTTAAGTTACGTGTTTCATGTAGCATGTAGAATTTATTTTAAAAAGCATGCAGCAGTTCAATATGTCATGTGATGCATTATTTTTGTTTTGTTTTTGTTCATTCGTCAATTAAATTTCGGTGAGCTGGCCAGTCACTCACCTATCCGGGTAAGAGGACACTTTTATATTTGCAAGCATTGGCTTTATCATATGGGACAAAATCAAATAGTGCAGAAGAAGGATTTTTTTGTCTATTTGGCTGTTTGTGTTTTCAAGTGCGTCATTAGATGTGCCCACACTACATTCATAGATTAAGAAAATTCCGTCTATGGGCAAAGTACTATTTTGGGCTACCCTGGCTTCCCTTCAAACCACACCAAAATGCTTTTTTTCCCCCATCCCATTTGGTAATGAGTGAAACAAGCTGCATCGCTGGCAGATTCCCTGTATCCCCATGTCTGCGACTGTAGTAAAACATGTGCCAACCATTGCAAGTTTCAACATCCAAAGATTAGAAGGGGCAATGGAAGTCATGAGATCAGATAGCCGCTGAATAATAATACAGATAATTGGTTACTGCATACAGAAATTGCATAATATTGTAACTTAGGGTCTGGAGACCGTATTTGTCAAATATCTTCTAGGGAGAATGTTCTTATGTAGAGGACATCAGGAAATCATCTTCTGGTTAAGAGCATAATATGATCCTGTATTGGGTGTATTGTTCAAACAATCACAAAGCAGCTAATGCATGATTATTTTCTAAAGTGAAAATTGTGGGGAATTCAAACTAAATTTAAAAATAGCTGAACTGGAAACATTCTCTATGCCAGCAATGCTTCCAGTTTGGTTACTTCGGCTTTATATCTGAAATTCACTATGAACTCCCCACAATTGTCACTTAAGTAAATAGCCCTGTAGCATGCACCCTCTCACACTGTCTTCCTTATGGTGACTTTGATAACACAACCTTAATATCTGTGGTATCTTCAGGTCCAAATGATGTTTCTTATGTTTGCACACCTTCTTGATAGACAAGTGTTTATGGAGTAAGAGCACCATTTGTAAGGATGTAAATGTGTTTTATGGAATCAGTTCAATAGGTTCTCTAGGTTCTGTTCAGCCATTGGCTCTCCCAAGTAAGTTTTAATTTTAAATTGTAATGGCTGTTAATAGCTTTTCACTGGAGTGGTTTTGGAAGCTGTATCAGTGATTTGCGAGATGTGATCTAGGGTCTGAATACTTTAGCGATACCCTGTATAATAAATCTCTGCTGTTCCTTGGATTGAGAAAACATACATTATTACATATACTTATTGCTAAAAACAGAGATTTACAAAATATATTTTAGGGGGGGGGGCAGTTGGTAAAGTTATATGCTCATCCATTTTGCACAAGCCAGTAATTCATCATAATAAAGTCACATCAACATCTACGTATGTAGTTGCTATTTTTCTTATGAAATAAACAGCAAAACATTTATTTTTGTTAAATAGTTCTCTCGTTAACCAGGATAAATATTGTATTGTGACCCTGAAATTTATATTTCCCTTGTACATTAAAGAGAACATGCAGGTAAATTAGGTGGACAGCGCTAAGAATTATTATAATAAAATCATACATACACAGGTAGCAGCAGATTTCGCAATTGTGTGTCTTACTCTTAAAAAAAGGGAAATAAAAGTACAATGATAGTGCAGTATGTTATGAATAATATGGTTATAAAGATATATTCCAAAGGGGCACTCACGTTTTCCAGAGCTTATAAAGCTCTATTTTAGGAGCCTGGACGGAACAATCCCCGTCTAAGGATTTCTTTTTGCTGGTATCAGATTCCCAAGGTAGTGCGATTCATCATATGAAAAAAATAAGGATGTATACCAATGGTACAGTACGTATGTAAAAGTAGGATAAGTAAATAATATTTGGCCTACTTACATTTGCTAGAGCAATGACCTGCTCTAGTGTATGGAGCTTTAGGTGGAACAATCCCCACCTAGGGATATATGTAGATCAGGAACAGCAGAGTGATGGTGAGAGTATAAGGAGCTCAAGAATGACTGGGTATTAAAACAGAATCTTTATTAATAAACAGAATAAATAAAACTATTTAAAAGTGAACTATATAGTAAAAAGAAGTATAAATAAAACCAGTCCTTTGTAGGCAATCCTTAATCTCCACTTGACATGTTTCGCTTACAGCTTTCTCAAAAAAATTCACTTTTGAGAAAGCTGTAAGCGAAACATGTCAAGTGGAGATTAAGGATTGCCTACAAAGGACTGGTTTTATTTATACTTCTTTTTACTATATAGTTCACTTTTAAATAGTTTTATTTATTCTGTTTATTAATAAAGATTCTGTTTTAATACCCAGTCATTCTTGAGCTCCTTATACTCTCACCATCACTCTGCTGTTCCTGATCTACATATATCCCTAGGTGGGGATTGTTCCACCTAAAGCTCCATACACTAGAGCAGGTCATTGCTCTAGCAAATGTAAGTAGGCCAAATATTATTTACTTATCCTACTTTTACATACGTACTGTACCATTGGTATACATCCTTATTTTTTTCATATGATGAATCGCACTACCTTGGGAATCTGATACCAGCAAAAAGAAATCCTTAGACGGGGATTGTTCCGTCCAGGCTCCTAAAATAGAGCTTTATAAGCTCTGGAAAACGTGAGTGCCCCTTTGGAATATATCTTTATAACCATATTATTCATAACATACTGCACTATCATTGTACTTTTATTTCCCTTTTTTTAAGAGTAAGACACACAATTGCGAAATCTGCTGCTACCTGTGTATGTATGATTTTATTATAATAATTCTTAGCGCTGTCCACCTAATTTACCTGCTTGTTTTGTTCTATTGTTCACAAGGTAAAAGGAACTCCTTGTTGGTGAATAGCTGCTTTATTGGATAGAGAGCACTTATCACTTTTTTCACTATCTATTAAAGAGAACATGTTCGATTAAATCTGGAAATATATATAATATATATTTCATTTTCAGACAATGTGTACATTATGTATTTATGCATGAATACGACTTACATACCATTGTACAGATAAACAGTACACTCTCTTATCCGTATTACTTCTGGTATCAAGGTAGCCCACATATGAATACCTTGGAAAAATACAATATACACATATGATATATATACAATTTTAATTTCTATTTTTTTTTTTTTTTTAATGATGCTATATATAGCATCATTAAAAAAATAACATAACAAAATAGAAATTAAAATTGTGTTCTCTAGGTTTGCATTGTGTACTGTATATATATATATAATAAAGAAGCTTGCCATGCTACTTCATTCTGATCAATAAGATCTATTGTATCTATTGCTGTCAAAAATACTTTGGTACTTGTGTATGTAATTTGCAATGAATGCTGTTAACTGCAAAATTCATAATTGCAATCCCAACATTGAATGTTTTGAATGGTAAATAATCTTGTTTGTGTCAAGCGTTTGTTATGGTTTTATGCTGATTAATTTAGTGTTTTCTATTTTTTTGTTTTGTTTACATTGTCATGGCCTGTATACACACTGATATGTAAGCAATAATGTTTGTCCATAATAATATGCAGTTGTTAAGGACATGACTACTTAACATTTCCCTGTAGATTAAATGAATGTTGTTCTTGAGGTTCATTTGTCATCATATACATTAGAAATAATTGATATACATACACTTATAATCAACCAAACAACTAAAATTGCAGAGACATAGAAAAATGTTTATGGAATCTTTTAGCTGTGTCTTCACATTGCCCAAATTGGATCAACAATACTTAGGGGTTTATCCGCTAAACTGTGATCTGATTTAAATTGACTTCCACATTTACAAATTTATGGCAAATAGGTTAAGCAGGGAAAATTCTGCTGTTTATATATTTGTTGTAGCGTCATGCCGCTCCTGCAAACACGTTTTCTACTCTGTGGAAGAAAGCCATTAGCTAAATCAACCCTTATACATTGTATTTAAAACATTTTTGCAGTTACCTATCTGATTATACTTTTGTCTCCCAATCTGCATCCTTACCTACTGTTACAATTTTGAAAACTCAGCTATACATGTTCCAGTAAATAATCTGCCAAGATTCTATCCTAATCCCGTTTAGCCTTACCATGTGTGGCCCATGTGCCTGACCTTAGAATTTCAGAGGCTAGCAACATCCAAGAACTCAATCAGCCGATCAAGGTGACTGTAAAGGAGAAGTGCATCGTCTCTTTTTCAGAGTTACCAGCAACAGTCTTCTCCCCATTATTCAAGCAGGCTTAAGCCAGACATTGGCTTCTTTTGCCTAAATATGACACCCAACTTATTGTTTAATCAATACGACATTAAAATCCATGTCTTTTTTTATACTAGATCAAAGGTAATTCTATATGTACCCCACTGCCAGCCGCATGTGCCTCTACTCTCTCCTATAGATCACAGTCCCTTCTAATGCTGTATATAAAAAAAACCTGAGAGAGAGAGAGAGAGAGAGAGAGAGAATTCAACATGTACAGGCCCTCTCTTATCCGTAGTGGTTCTGGTATCAAGGTAGCCCACATATGAATACTTTGGAAAAATACAATATACACGTATGATACCGCACTCAAAGTTTGATATAAAGAGAAATATATATTTATTTCTGGGCCTATTAATATAAGTCTGTTATTGCACAGTATAATATACAAATATAGACAAATAGAAAGGTGGGTGAAAACAGTGAGAACTAAGTGCAGGCAAGCCTCTATATGGAGGTCACTCCAACTCCAATGACAAGAAACACAAAACTGAAAAGTATAGGGCGCCACAGTCACTATAATAGTAATGATATAAATAAAGGGATCTTGAAAAATAGATCCTGATGATGAGGTAAAAAAGGGAAATGTATTGATGAATAAAATATACAAAATCACAGCACAACATATGTGCAATATATCAAGTATACAAAAGCCACAATAGGCTAAGAACATTTAGGCACAGCAGCTTTAACAAAACATGGTACTGAGGTAATCATAAAAGTGCAAGTGCTAAAGTGTAAAATAAATGAAAGGAAAGTGCACAAAACCAATCACTTATATAGGTCAAACACACTTAGCAAAAACACATACTGCATAGGCAGTATATAAAAACAGCATACATGCATATAAAAACCACTGATACCAAATTGCAGGGTTCTGGATTGTGCTCAACGCGTTTCGTCTGTGCGACTTCCTCAATGCGTTGAGCACGATCCAGGACCCTGCAATTTGGTATCAGCGTTTTTTATATACATTATATTCCCACACTACACAAACACACTGCATTCACTATACACATACTACACAAACACACACACACTCTGCATTCATTATATACACACACAAACACACACACTCTGCATTTAGTATATACACACACACTACACACACTGCACTCACTATACACACAATACACACACACTACATTCACTATACAAACACTACACAAACACACACTCTGCATTCATTATATACACACTACATAAACACTCACTGCATTCACAATACACACTACACAAACACACTTTGCATTCATTATATAAACACTTCACTAATACACACTGCATCCACTACACACACACACTACACAAACACACACAGCTCCCCTGTCTAAACACACTGCATCCACTACATGTGGCATGTATATTTTGTGCATTTACCTTTAGAAATAGTTTATTTTTCGGTCAATCCCTAGTTATAATTTCCCTTTTTGCCATATTTGTATATTATACTGTGCAATAATAGACATATTAATAGGCTCAGAAATAAATATATATTTCTCTCTATATCAAACTTTAAGTGTGGTATCATACGTGTATATTATAAATATATTTATATATTGGCATAGTGTGCAAAACTGTCAAATAGAAAAAGAAGCAAGACAATAGATTGTTAAAATCAGTTGAATTTCCATACACTCGTGTCTGTACCTGGCGGCTTTTTTTGAATCATAATTTATATTTCCAGTGACCTCTTATTTATTTTATCTGAAGACCAAAGGCTTTCTTTTTCACCTGAAAATGTTATATGGCAACCTTTAGAGGATGTTTGTTGTAATTATTAAATAATGTTTCATTCTTTTCCAGACCCTTAAAACTGGGCTTACCATGGTTGGGAAGGTTGTTACACAGCTAACCGGTACCTTACCTGCGGGATCCATAGATGAGGACATGACCACGCACAGTAATACCAGACGGAATCCTCTTGTTTCTGGAGTGGTCACCATTATTGATATTGAGACTGTTGCAGAAGGACAGGTAAAACATTGTAAACCCTCTTTGACATTAATAACCCACTGAAAGAGTTGTCATGAAAGAATAACATCAAGGACATCCAGCAGCCAATCAAAATATAGGATTCCTGGAGTTATATTGACTACTTTCCAGTGTTTTCCTTTAAAGAGAAGTAGAAACACCTAGTGTAAACTGGTTTACTCACTGTTTAGAGCAAAAACATGGTAGATCACCAGATATCCAGGCTAGTTGGAACAATTTTAGTCAATATCTGTAAGCCACTGCTAATCAGTTTTAAGTTATCCACTTAAGGAATTGCTTTTAATATGCTGTCGGATAGTTAGATCATTTGGAAACTTTTTTTAAAGAAGTATATTTCAAGAAATAACAGCATCTTACATTAAATACCCCATATTTTAGCTAATCTAGCTTCTCCATGGTAAATTCTTTTAACAACTGATAAAACCAAACCTAAGCCGTATTACCATAACTATCTTGATTAACACTTTACTTAAAACTAAAATAATCAAGGTCTTGTCTTCATAGAGTGAGTGAGTCATAGGATTTGTCATTATGTTGTTCAAGTTTTAAATGCTTGCTCCCCAATCATGAGTTGCTTGCTCCAGTCACACTGCTTATCATCCTTGCAGTGTTTACTAGATCCTTAGCACGTCCTACTTTCCTAGTGGTACCTACACTTGCAGTGCTACTGTCCATATCCGTGCATTGAGGAGCCATCTACTTTTACAGTACTTTATGCCTTTGTGCACTCCATTCTTGCAGTGCTGGCAACCCTTTAACAGTTCTGCTAACAATGGCACTTACTAGTTCTCCGTCACAATATACTGTTGATTATACTTTAGATGCTGCCTGGAGAATGCTTAGTAGGGTTATTTAACTTTTAATAGAAATTCATTTGGATGTAAAAACACTTTTGTATGGTGTGATCCAATCATGTTAATCCATTGTTGCACATGTCCTTGATTCCTGTACGCTCCTTTCTCAAACTTGAAACATAATTTTGACCAAACATTTTGTAACGGATCGACGGGCACCCAGACTGGGTACCTCTGTTGAAGGATGCTCCTAGCGCTTCCTGAGGGCTCCAAGCACTCCAGCGGACACCATAACCACCATAGACTCCTTCCGAGAGCAAAAACCGGAACAAGCTCTTACAAGAGCTTAGAAGTGAATATAGCAAGGGAGTATGCAGAGCATAGCAATTCATTGTAGCAGATTCCCCCAATAAGAGATGACACTCCAAATTGAGGGTTAAGTAGAACTGATTTACTTGGCACCAAAGGGCCTTCTTTTATGCAGGTTTTGCAGATACAGTACCGCCCACAGGGTTTTATAAAATAACCACTAAAGCACGTAACATACAGTAAACCCACACCCATTCACTCCCACAAAATCCTCCCCTCTGCCTGTGATATAATTACTGCACACAATGGGTTAATGTAATTATCACAGGCAGGGAAATATACTTTTTATACATACACTATAACTTTTAAAATATACATTTTCAGCATACTTTAAATAGAAACAACCAACATTCAGCCAAACCCGTCCAGTACCGTATATACTAGAGTATAAGCCGACCCGAATATAAGCCGAGGCCCCTAATTTTACCCCAAAAAACTGGGAAAACTTATTGACTCGAGTATAAGACTAGGGTGGGAAATGCAGCAGCTACTGGTAAATTTCTAAATACAATTAGATCCTAAAAAAATTATATTAATTGAATTTTTATTTACAGTGTGTGTATATAATGAATGCAGTGTGTGTGTATATGAATGCAGTGTGTGTATGAATTCAGTGTGTGTGTGTGTGTGTGTATGAGTGCAGTGTATGTGTGATGCAGAGCCTTGGTGGGGCATTTTTATTATTATTTTTTAATTATAATAATTGTAATTTTAATTTTGCTATATTCATTTTTTTATAATTTTTTTATTTATTTTTTAATATTATTATTTTTAATATTTTATTTTATTATTATTTTATTTTTTTTCGTCCCCCCTCCCTGCTTGATACGTGGCAGGGAGGGGGGCTCTCCTTCCCTGGTGGTCCAGTGGCATTGGCAGTTCAGTGGGGGGTGTGGGGGGCTGTCAGAGAGCACTTACCTCTCCTGCAGCTCCTGTTAGCTCCCTTCTCCTCTGCGCCGGTCGGTGCAGCTCCTCTGTCAGCTCACACTGTAAGTCTCGCGAGAGCCGCACTTTGACCCCGCGGCTCTCGCGAGATTTACACTGGGAGCTGACAGAGGTGCTGAACGTACCGGCGCGGAGGAGAAGGGAGCTGACAGGAGCTGCAGGAGAGGTAAGTAACCGCATACAGCCCCCAGTCTGTATTATGGCAATGTAAATTGCCATAATACAGACATTGACTCGAGTATAAGCCGAGTTGGGGTTTTTCAGCACAAAAAAATGTGCTGAAAAACTCGGCTTATACTCGAGTATATACGGTACTTAAAAAGCTAGGTGGAAGTCCTTTATGACCGACTGCAAGCACATTTTCCTGCCCTAAACGGTTCCATAGATTTGGGCTGTGCGGTCGGTCAGTTTCACACTGAAAAATGACTAAGTCCCATTCGAATGCACGAACGAGGCCGTACACACACGCTGCACTCATACACACACTGCATTCATACACACACACTGCATTCATTATATACACACACTGTAAATAAATATTCAATTAATATAATTTTTTTATGATCTAATTTTATTTAGAAATTTACCAGTAGCTGCTGCATTTCCCACCCTAGTCTTATACTCGAGTCAATAAGTTTTCCCAGTTTTTTTGGGTAAAATTAGGGGCCTCGGCTTATATTCGGGTCGGCTTATACTCGAGTATATACGGTAGTTAGAAAACAGAAACTTAAAACAGCCTCATTCATAACAAAGAATTTGTTAATAACTCAATGTAATTAACTTCTCAAAATTCTCAACAGATGATATAACAACACTAACCTTACACATGCACTTATGTTTTCACCGTAACACATTTAGTATCTGAGAATGTGCAATAAATTACAGTTGAATGCATTACACAACTTCCCAGTTCCCAACAGACATAATATTACCGCCATAGAACTTTCTGTGGACATTTTGCTAGACTTGTATTGTAGAAAACTGTTCATCTAATAATCCATTGTGCATACTGTCAATTTAACAAAATATTTAAGTTTGCTGATGGCGTAGCATATACTAAATTCATTTACAATGCTCCTAAATAATTCCATATTAGGAAAAAAATCCGTTCTTGGAAATTAGATTAGTTATTAAGGGAAAACAATTGGAGCTATTTGGCTCCTTTGGAAACGTTAAAAGGTGAAAAATGATTTGAAAGCACCTTCACGTCTGTGAATTTTAAATTGGATGGCTCCTACTCTCAACCAATTACATCTGCCTCAGCCTGTGTGTGGTTTTATAGTGCACATTTACAAAGCTTATTTATTCGAATGACCTTTTATAAATGCTTAATTGATTTTAGTAGGATTTGAACCTGTGAATTCTAACACTGCAAAAGAGGATGATAAATTGCTCAGTCAAACTTATGTTTATTTTACATTAATGTAGCTCTTTATTTATACTCACAGAGGGCATGGATTGCCTATGAATGCTTTCTTTGGAGTATATGCCTAAGAATAAGTAAATGGGCTTCGTATATCATTTAAAATAAATAAATATTAGAAGCCTGAAAAATTGTTCACATAGCCGTAGATTAAAGGAATACTATAGTGTCAGGAATACAAAGCTGTATTCCTGGCACTATCGCTCCTTCTTCCTCTCCCCTGCCCCCCTTAGCCTCCCGTGAATAAAGTGTTAAAAACCCTTTATTTACTTACCTTATCCAGGTGCCGATGTCCCTCGGCGCCAGGTCGACGTTTCCGCCCACTCTGCCGTCCCACGGCAACCGGGCACTAATGCCTGCATTGCATTAGACCTCCCCATAGGAAAGCATTGAATCATGCAGAGCATGAGGATGTCCAGCATCAGATACCGGACCAAAGGTACATTTGGATACAACAAGCGCCTCCTCTGCCTCTGATAGACAGCCACTGGAGGCAGACTTAGTGCCATAATGTAAATATTGCAGTTTCTCTGCATGGGCGTCCGCAGGAATTTTTCCGGGGGGGGGGGCATAATTGTAATGACATCTATGCTTGGCCCCTTTTTGACAGTGTCATGAAGGGGAGGAGCATAGTGATTATCACATAAAGCCAGGGTGAATAGCGTTTTCACAACTATGGTGTCAGGAATACATGTTTGTATTCCTGACACTATAGTGTTCCTTTAAGCAAATTAAAGGAACATTCTGGTCACCATAACAACTTCATCTAAATGAAAATGCTATGATGCCAGGAAGCCCCTGGGGGCTCTTTCCTTTAAGGGGTTAAACCGCTCTCAAATGGTTTAACCCCAAAGGCTTCCTACAGTTTCAGGTCCCTCAGTGGTATTCGGCATCTGAAACGGAGTGTCAGGAAGTTCAGATTGACGTCAGGAATGGGTGCCGCTGATTGGCTAGAGTTGACAGTTGACGCTCTAAGCCAATCGCTAGTTCCCGGTTCATAATTTTTTAAAACTTTTTTATGAATGGGGAGCTACTGACTACTGGCTTAGAGTGCCAGCTGACCGCTCTAGCCAATCAGCAACACCCCTACCCAGCGGCACTCTGTGCTTCCTGACACTCAGTAAATAAAAGTGAACATATTAACACTGATATTTTTTTTTACCTGGGGAGATGAGAAGGTCCAGAGTTTCCTGCCAGGCCCAGGTACCAAAGCCTTATGATGTGGTGTCCAGAATAAAGTGGAGGGTTCAGTTAATTTGTCCTTCCTGCTCCAATCTCCTTTTCTTCTCCTTCATTTGACAGTCTTCTTTTACTTCTGACACTGTCTTCTATATTTGGCTCCTTCTGCTCCTTTACCTTTCTGCTCCTTTCTGCTTATTTTGCGCCCTTCTGCTCCTTTCTCATTCAGATTCCTTTCTGCTCCTTGCAGACCCTTTCTGCCCCTTCTCCTACTTTAGCTTTGTGCTCCTTGCTGTCCCTTTCTGCTCATTCTTCAACTTTACCTTTGTGCTCCTTCTGATTCTTTCTACTCCTTTACCTTTGTGCTCCTTCTGTCCCTTTCTGCTCCTTGCAGACCCTTCCTGCCCATTGCTGCCCCTGCTCCTTGCATACCCTTCCTGCTCCTTGCTGCCCCTGCTCCTTGCTGACTCTTCATTTAGCCCCCCCATGCCTCACTTGCCTAATCTATAGGCTGCCCCCCATGCCTCACTTGCCTAATCTATAGGCTGCCCCCCCATGCCTCACTCGCCTAATCTTTAGGCTGCCCCCCCATGCCTCACTTGCCTAATCTTTAGGCTGCCCCCCCATGCCTCACTCCCCTAATCTATAGGCTGCTCCCCCATGCCTCACTCCCCTAATCTTTAGGCTGCCCCCCCATGCCTCACTCCCCTAATCTATAGGCTGCCCCCCCATGCCTCACTCCCCTAATCTATAGGCTGTCCCCCATGCCTCACTCCCCTAATCTATAGGCTGCCCCCCATGCCTCACTCTCCTAATCTATAGGCTGCCCCCCATGCCTCACTCCCCTAATATATAGGCTGCCCCCCATGCCTTACTCCCCTAATATATAGGCTGCCCCCCCATGTCTTACTCCCCTAATATATAGGCTGCCCCCTCATGCCTTACTCCCCTAATATATAGGCTGCCCCCTCATGCCTTACTCCCCTAATATATAGGCTGCCCCCCATCCCTCACTCCCCTAATATATAGGCTGCCCCCCATCCCTCACTCCCCTAATATATAGGCTGCCCCCCCATCCCTCACTCCCCTAATATATAGGCTGCCCCCCATCCCTCACTCCCCTAATGTATAGGCTGCGCCCCATCCCTCACTCCCCTAATCTTTAGGCTGCCCCCCATCCCTCAGTCCCCTAATATATAGGCTGCCCCCCATCCCTCACTCCCCTAATATATAGGCTGCCCCCCATCCCTCGCTCCCCTAATATTTAGGCTGCCCCCATCCCTCACTCCCCTAATATATAGGCTGCCCCCCATCCCTCACTCCCCTAATCTATAGGCTGCCCCCCCTCCGCCCACCCCATCCCTCACTCCCCTAATATATAGGCTGCCCACCCCATCCCTCACTCCCCTAATATATAGGCTCCCCCCATCCCTCACTCCCCTAATATATAGGCTGCCCCCCCATCCCTCTCTCCCCTAATATTTGGCTGCCCCCCCATCCCTCACTCCCCTAATATATAGGCTGCCCCCCATCCCTCACTCCCCTAATCTATAGGCTGCCCCCCCTCCCCCCCCCCCATTCCTCACTCCCTTAATCTATAGGCTATTTTAACCCCCCCACCCCATCCCTCACTTACCTGATCTGTAGGCTGTCTCTGTTGCCTGCATGTGTTGCTCCCCTGCGGTTTCAATCAGCAGAGAGAAGCAGGGATAGATGCAGCTTCCTGTCCCTGTCTCTCTCCATACACTGGCCGGCGTCGGTATTGCACTGTATTTTCAATTTCACACGAAAATCAGCAGAGCAAGCTGAAAAATTGCCCCCTCCTGCGGACGTCCATGTTTCTCTTGTAAGTGCAAAAGGGACAGTGCATCCAGACCACTTCAATAAGCTGAAATGGTATGGGTGGCTATAGTGTCCCTTCAAGTAGATACCTTTTCGACATTAAATTTTTCCACAAGAACCCTTCCATAGTTATGCTTGAGATGTCAGCAATCTATTGCTTGGTGTTCTTAATTACAAGTGTTCTTGTGTGTCTGTGTCTTTGTGTAATGGGTGCATTAAGTGTTTGTGTGTGTGTGTGTGTGTTTGTGTCTTTCTGTGTGTGCATAAAGGATGCATTGCGTGTTTCCATGGGGAAAGCATTGGGTTGGATAAAATCGGCAAGGGCGTGGGGCCAAACACTGTTTTGGCCAATCAGCACCTCCTCGTAAAGATGCATTGAATCAATGCATCTCTATGAGGAAAATTCAGCGTCCCCATGCAGTGCGTGGAGACCCTGAACGGCAGTGCTGCCTACTATGCAGCACTGCCCCAGAAAGCACCTCCAGTGGCCATCTGAGGAGTGGTCACTTGGACCTGTCCCTAGGGGCAATGTAAACACTGCCTTTTCTCTAAAAAAGCAGTGTTTGTGTTAAAATGCCTGAAGGCAATACTTATACTCACCAGAACAACTCCATTAAGCTATAGTTACTATAGTGTCCCTTTAAGATTGCTTACTCCTGTAACAGAAAATATGTTCTTAGTTGATCCCAAAAAGCAGAAATATACATAGGTTAAAAATAGCACAGCTATTGTTTTAAGAAAATTATTTCCTCCCTATATAACTTTTTGTGGTTAACAGAGCGTACTTGTTCTTATCTGATTTTTTTTATTTGCAGAATGAAATTGACTATTGTTTTACAAAGAGCTGTAGAACAGAACAATTTCATTTGTCAATGTCTTCGGAGTTTGTGATATAAAAATAATGTATAATTAGAAAAAAGGAAGTGATGTGTGAATATTTTTTTCTATCATTTTTCATTTTCCCAAAATAATGAAACAATGATATTTAATTTTTATGTAATACCATGCATCCTTGAAGAATAACCTTTTATTATGATTTAAATCATGTGAATAATGTCCCTTTTTTTAAAGCATGCCTACCCCAAAATGCACGTTTCCTGAAATTCCATTTTCATTGTTTTGTTTTTTGTTTTTTTTAGTTCAATTTTGCTGATATGTAATGTCATTTAATTAGGCGCTTATTTTATTGAAAACATATGGAAAATGTCTTTAAATTGTTAAAATGATTGTACATTTTAATTTTTTAGATAAAATCACTGTTAGAACAAGCTGGTGTAAATACAGATTGTAAGAAAGCAATCTTAAATGACTCTGAATTTCAGAATCCTAAATATCAGTTCAGTAACTCAGTCTTGTTTTTCCTGCTGACCACAACTTGAATGATAAACTGCAGTAGACATTTCTTAAATGGGATAAACTGAATTGCTGTCAAATCACAGTATCTACATCATCCCCCCTCCCCCGCCCCCCCAAAAAAACTAAAATAAAATATTTTTCTATATTTCAAGCTGAAAATTTAAAAAAGTGGAGCAATCAAGATTCAGGTTGAGAAAATATAAAAATAACTTATGCATTTCGCGCTCTCTATTCATATTCATTATTCTTCATATATTTGTATTGTCTGTTTTAACTTGTTCTTTGTCTTGCTTCTGATGCCTTGCAAACTGGTTTTCTTACCAGTACAATGTCTAGACTGAGTATTTGCTCAGTATTAAAGTATATCGTAGGCATACAGGCATAGTTTTACTTTTACATATTTTTAGAGTTACTCTTTAAAGTGGGAATTGACAAGAATTTGCTTTTTCAAATTGACTATGTTGACCTAAAATGTCAATTTGGATTTCCTGTCCGCTGTCAATGCACAGTTTAACCATGCATGCGTCATAGCATTTAACTCTCTGCTCATGTACTGTTGTGTAGGAATCGACCGATTAACAGTCTGTCCGATACTATCAGCCGATATTCAGTATTTTTGGCAATATCGTTATCGGCCAACAAAGATACCAATATTGCAGATAATACATACCAGGACCGCCGGGCCCATGACAAGCCTGGCGGGCCCGCATGAAGCTCTTACTTACCTTCCCAGCAGCTCCCTTCAGCTCCCCTGTCTAGAGCTGAAGGGAGCTGCTGGGAAGGTAAGTAAGAGCTTACTGGGCATCCACTGCGCAGTCCATGCCACCGGACCACCATACCATATCCCCCCTCCCTGGCCAAGTAAGAAGCAGCGAGGTGGGGACTAAAAAAAAAATAATTTTTTTTTTTTCAATATTAAAAAAAGAAATTAAAATAAAAAATGCCCTACCTCCCCCCCAAATTACATACCTACAGAAACACACACACTACACTAACACACTGCATTCATTATATACACACACTGCATTCACTGTCCACACACTGCACGAACACACACACTGCATTCACTACACACACACTGCATTCACTACACACACATGCTGCATTCATTATATACACACTACACACTCACTGCATTCACTATACACACTACAATAACACACTCTGCATTCATTATATACACACTACACAAATACACACTGCATCCACTACACATACATGCACTACACAAACACACACAAAGACAGAGTCTTTCAACTGTCAGGTGTATTGAAATACTCTTTGAGGGGCATTGAAAGACTCTGTCAGGGGCATTGAAATTCTATGCTAGGGACATTAAAAGGCTCTGTAAGGGACATTAAAAGGCCCTGTCAGGGGCACTGAAATTCTCTGCTAAGGATATTAAAAGGGCTCTGTACGGGACATTAAAAGGCTCTGTCAGGGGCATGAAAAGACTGTCAGAGGCGTTGAAAGACTCTGTCAGGGGCATTGAAAGACTGTCAGGGGCATTGAAATTCTCTGCTACGCACATTAAAAGACTATGTAAGGGACATTAAAAGGCTCAGTCAGGGACATTGAATGACTCTTTGAGGGGCAAAAAACTGTTAACTGTGTTCAAATCTTTTTGCTCCACGTCTAACTCAAAAATCCTGCATACGTTCAGTTCTTTCCAAGAGTGTTTATAAAATCAGCATCCTTTTCAGTCAGTTGTGAGATCTGTATTTTTCAAAGTGTTTCTTTTTTTTTTTGCCAATAAAGAACTATGAATTTGGAAAGCTGGTTAAAGTAGGGAACTCTTCAAAGAAAAATTATTACTACTTTTACCTGTTCAGCACTTATGGAAACTGAGAAAGAAGATACAACAACAAAAATCCAGAAAACATGCCCGAAATAGTTGTATCTACTATTCCTCAAATAGCAGAGACAAGTGACAAGCTAAAAAAAAAAAAAAAGAAAAGCACTCAATGCTAGCCAATCTTCTTCTCAAACAAAGAAAAGAAAATATGATGATAGCTACTTGTCATTTGGATTCACAAGTGCCCGAAATTAGGTTGTCCTGAAGCATAATGGGTACTTTGCAATAAAATATTGACAAACAGTTCATTAGTACCTGCTAAATTACGTCGTCATTTTGAGAAAAACCGAGTACAAAGATAGATTGACTTTTTTAAGCGAAAGCTAAAGGAGTATCAGAAGAGTAAACCAATTATGTGTAAAAAAAAAAAAAAAATTCAAAATGCTAATGAAAAAGTCTCAGAGGCTTCTTACAGAGTGAGTTACCGCATACCACACAATTGGGGAATCACTAATAAAACCACGTGCAAAAGAAACAGTGTCATGTTTTTTAAGTGAGAAGTTGAAAAAAAAAGACGTTCATGAACACATACAGCATAAATTGGGACAAATGTGTAGATGCGTGTAGTGATGGTGCCAAAGCAATGGTTGGGAAAGTGGCAGGCACTGTGGCACGAATAAGAAATGTAGCAAAAAACAGCACCAGTTCTCACTGTGTTCTTCACAGACATGCATTGGTAGCTAAAAATATTTCAATCTCACTTAAAACTGTGCTAGACAAATCGGTCCAGATTATTAATTTTATAAGAAGTCAACCATTACAGTCACGACTATTTCAAATTATATGTGAAGATATGGGTATTCACCACTCTGCTTTTGTATTCAGAAGTCCGTTGGCTATCACGAGGTAAAGTCCTTTTTAGAATGTTTGAATTGCGTCAAGAGTTGTTTTCCAGGATCTTAAATTTAGATTATCTGATCATTTAACAAACACTGTATTTATCCAAAGTAGCATATCGTGCAGACATATTCACAAAATTAAATGACATGTTTATCACTCCAAGGAAAAATAAAATTTTTAATGCAAGAGATAAAATATTTTCACTGTCTCGTAAGCTACAGTTTTGGACCTCATCTGTTGAGCAAAATAATTTGAACTCTTTGCCAACCTTTAAGGATTTTCTTGAAGAATCAGAAATTGAACTTAAGATGAAATTGTAGAAATTCACAATTAAATTGTAGACATTGTAGAATTGTTGATTTGTGATGAAATTGTAGTTTCTCTTATTGCTTTTTGGGGAGATTTACGCAAAGAATACCCAGAATTGTCCAAGCGGGCAGTCAAAGTTCTGTTGCCATTCGCCAGCACCTACTTATGTGAAACTGGATTCTCTCTTTACTCTGCAACAAAAACAGAGTATCGAAATCGACTTGACGCAACTGCAGACATGCGAATACAATTGTCAACAATTAAACCAGATATAAAAAGAATTTGGCAACAAAATAGAACATTACTACGCTACTGTACAGCACACATTTTTTTGTTGGGGTTCCAAAGTTTTGCTATACCATGTCAAAGGGTTCCAAGGGAAAAAAAATATTGGGAAACCCTGGTTTATAGTCTTCCATGCACTAACTGTATTGTTTTATATTTATTTTATATTTATTTTATTTTATTTTATTTTATTTGGTTTTCTACTAACTCTTGCTGCTCTTATTATAAAAATCTGTGCAACTAACATGGATGCCATTGCCAAACCATTATTTTTACTGTCTATCTTTGACTTGTCTTGCTGTTGTGGCACTACATGCATGTCTGTTATCATGTGCACAGCGAAAATAAAGAATATAAAGAAGAAAAAAAAAGGTAAACACAAGTTACAGGTGATTCAATGCTGTACATAGATAATTCCCTTTTAATTGTGGATTTCTTTGTGAAGTTACAAACTAAAAACATGACTATAGGGGGACCTCGGTTTACGAATGCAATGCGTTCTCCGGCACGTTTCTTGCGTTTTCCCATAGGAATGCATTGAAAACCAATTAACCATTCTGGAGGTCAGAAAAAAGTCAAAATGAGCTGGCATGGAAATGAACCCACAATGCAGTACACACAATAAAAGGCATGCAAACGACGAAGCTCAGCTCCCTACCTTTCCACAGCTTGAGAAATGCACCAAAAAGTCCCAAAACAACTGAAAACTATTTCCAGAATGGCTCCAAAACTCGATGCAAAAGCCGCTCCAACACCTCCACACTAGACGCTACGTGCTACCCACAGGCTCCAGCATGCACAGGGCAGTGCTATAAACCTCCCAGGTGCAATGCATCCTGGGGAAACTTTGTATTGCGAAAAAAAATGTAAACTGAGGCATTATTTTCAATGGATTTTCATTTGTAAACCGAAAATTATGTTAACCGAGGCGTTTGTAAACCGAGGTCCCACTGTATATTGGAAACAGTTTTCCTGGTGGTGTAATATTCTTTATTGAAAAAAAAATGTCATATTGAAATTCCTGATGGTCTCACAAAAAAAGCTGGTTTACAACACACTAGTTGTTTGCTATTCAAACTGTAAAATGATAGTAATATAAGGAACAATACAAAAATCAAAAGCTGCAAACTGCTTGCAAGTTGCATTTGAAGTGACATTGCATTACATGCTTGGAAACAATATAATTGTAACAACTGTGATAAAGTGAAGGCAGAGAGGCCTTTTAACCCCAGGGGAAGTACGTGTAGTTTGTGTGTTGCACAACACAAAGCTATGTTTAGTTATGTGCTCCTGGGGTGGAGCATTTGGAGAGAAGGGTGGGCCAATGCTCCACTCCACAGTTTAGTGGTTTTCTTGGGAGATATAGATCCAGGCCAGGGTTTTTTTGACTGTCTCAAACCCACTGCTCAGCTGCAGATAATCAGCTGTAGCAGTGGGAATAAACCACTGCCTGCTAGGCAGGTACAGGGGGGATTGCTGGCTTCCTCCTAGGAAGCAGGTAGGAGAGAGGCTGTAATCTCCAGTGAGAGAGTCAAGGAGACTAAGCACTAGGAGTGCAGAAAGGAAGCAGTCAAGGCTGGCTTGGAGCACTGGGAGTGCAGGAGGAAGCAGTCAAGGCTGGCTTGGAGCACTGGGAGTGGAGAAAGGAAAGCAACAGGCTAGCTAGCAGAGTGTTGCTATCTAATAAGGTTGGTGCGATATGTTTTTGTTAGTTTAACCCTGATAGAGAGGCATATTAAAAGTGAGTCAGTGCTCAGACGAGCTAGGTTTTTGTTTAAAGGGGAAACCTGTTATATTTATGTTTTAGTTGTGTTGCTGTGTGGACTTTATGCCAATAAAGTTGCCTGGATTATATGAAAACCAAAGGACTGTGCCTGTTGTTTACCCTAGAGGACCGTGCTACCTGCTGACAAGGATCACAATATGGTGGAGGATGCCGGCACAGTAGCACATTGAGGGTCTGTGGGTGTGCCAGTCATCTGGTAGTCTGCTTGAGGACTTTTATTTTGGCAATCAAATTTTGCTAATCAAATAAGTAGCACTGTACCTTTAAGACTGTTACCTGCTTGGTGCTATAATGGAGGACCTGCTGAAGGCTCTGGTACAGGCAACCGCTGTACAACAAGAGGCCAATGCTATACAACAAGACACCAACCATTTCCTGGCTGCACAGGTTAAGAACCTGAGGGAGGCTCAGCAGGAGCATAGAGCTGCCCTTACTGAGGTTTTGCAGATTGCCCCCTGCAGGGAGCGTGGGGACAAGGGACCCCGTAACCAAGCTACTGACATCCTGCGTAAGATGACAGAGGCAGTAGAAGAAGTCTTTCACAAGCTCAAAAGCATGGAGGCAGCAAAGCGTGATGTTGAGAAACACGCAGAAGAGAGAGAACCGGAATTAGAAGGCAAGAAGGATATAACTGAGCCTGAAGTGAGGCTACTTTGAAAAGTGTTCTGCTCCAGCCAGAGAAATGTGATATAAGACAAATTATTAATATTGTGTGTACACATGGTGGCACCCGCACATACCCCAAGGCAGAGGTAGAGTTTGTCACAGAGGTTGTAAATGTTAAATGCCCTATAGTACATGTAACTCAAGATTATCCTATTTGATGCTACCCACACCAGTCTTTGTCTTATCTTTTATCGTATTTATTTGTCTATGTTCCTTTTTTTTTTTTTTTTTATCTACCATTCTAGTGCCCAGCAATATGCCTTTCCTTTTCTTCCCTTTTTTTTTAAAAACTTGTTTTGCACTCTAGTATGTCTTAGGTCCTCTTTTGCCTTTCCCCTTTTGGCAAGATATCGTCTACATTCCTGTACTGACTGTATATGGTTTGTGGGGTTTGTTAGGGAACAGTAAAAGAAAGCATTATAAAAGTTCATTATGTTGATCCTACACGTGATCAGAACACTATGAAAAAGCCAAACAAGCAATGTATATCATCATGACAAAAATAGCAATTCTGTTATATGATAATTTTCCAAACCAAACTTATTAAGGGCTTCTCATTCCCACTAGAATTATACAGAACTATCTGTCCTGTCTCTCTGTGTCCCTTAAATGATGTTTTACTGCTTACAAACAGAATGTCGGACGCCTTTTGCACTTCTTCACCCATTTGTACTACGGTATTTTGTGGTAAAGCAAAATATGATAGCTAGGTTGTTTAAACTTCCTTTTAATGATGTGTTGGCCATTATATGGCACGTAAAGTGTTTTGGTATTTATTTACATCAGTTAATTAGCAGAAGTGCGTGGAAGATAAATGCACACAGATGTTCCCACTTCAATTAGTATTGCATATATGAACTTGCTACGCTTTACAACTTACAAATGTTTTTCTATAGTTCTATACCTTTCATTGCAACTTATGAATCATCACACTCTTATTATTTTATCCACTAGCCCACCCATAATGAAGAACTGTCTGACTTCCATAAACCTCCTACAAAGTGTATTTGTTGTAACTGGCCTCAAAAACATCACAAGAGAACTACAAGCTGATATCTATGTGCTTTGTGTTTTTGATATGATCACTCACTTCAGATGCACACATTTTAATGCTAAGAGAAAATTATAGGAATATTTATTGCAATGACCCAAGATTGAATGTCCTTGAGCAGTTACAAATCCAGACCAGTGTGTTCAAGGTCTTTGTGCCTTTTGTTTTTGGTTTTCGTTTAGTTTGTCTTTAATGAAGGCCACCCAGACTTCAAGGCTTTTTTTTTTTTTCTTACTTTTTTTTTAAAACAAGTTCCTTTATAAATAAGTAAATGTAAATAGTTTAAAAAATAGAATAATAAAATATATTTGTGTGCTCTGCATCGAAGGTTACTAACCTGTATCTCCCCAGCTGTTGGATTGTTCGAACCTCATTAGAACTGTGTTTCAACAACAGCTGGGGAGCCTCACATTTAGTTACTTCTACTGTATTGTCTTGATTCACTCTATATATGTGATGCACATAATCTTGCCTTCTCCTGGGGTAGAATTTAGCCCGTGAGGATGTGAGTATCTTGTATAATTACCTTTTGCATTACTTTACAAAGACACAAGAAAAGGTGTTTGGGAAAAAGTTATAATGGTAGAAAGTATAAAATAGATGGGCTTTAAAAAAAAAAATTAGGCTACGGCCTTGAACTCTCATACTCTTGTGCTCTGTTCTACTGAGAGCAGAGCAATATGGGGAGAGTGTAGTGCAAGCATGTCAAACTCAAAGACTAGTACTAGTACATGTGAAAAGTACAGTATAAAAACAAAACCGCATCCCCCTCTACTAAACCCCAGTCCCACCCTCTGTACTAAATCCCAGCCCCCCCGTACTAATTTACAGTCCCCCCCCTCTATACTAAATTCCAGCACCGCCCTCTATACTAAATCTCAGCACCCCGTCTACTCAAACTCAAAGACTAGTACTAGTACATTTGAAAAGTACAGTATAAAACCAAAACCGCATCCCCCTCTACTAAACCCCAGTCCCACCCTCTGTACTAAATCCCAGCCCCCCCGTACTAATTTACAGTCCCCCCCTCTATACTAAATTCCAGCACCGCCCTCTATACTAAATCTCAGCACCCCGTCTACTCAAACTCAAAGACTAGTACTAGTACATTTGAAAAGTACAGTATAAAAACAAAACCGCATCCCCCTCTACTAAACCCCAGTCCCACCCTCTGTACTAAATCCCAGCCCCCCCGTACTAATTTACAGTCCCCCCCTCTATACTAAATTCCAGCACCGCCCTCTATACTAAATCTCAGCACCCCGTCTACTAAACCCCAGCCCTTGTTTAAAAAACAAAAGACAATATTAGCCAACAAGCAGACTCTACTCACATTGCCGGTATGCGACTCCTGAGTTCAGCCTCTGGTATACCCCAATGGCGCCGTCCACATCCTGTGCCAAAAGGATCCTCCTGCTACTCCTTGAATACCTGTGAAGGTGGAGCATGTTGACGTCACGTCAGAATGTGACGTGGCGTTGCGTGCCTCCGTGCACCTCCAGGTCCTCCACTGTCCAGCTGCGGCCATGACAACACTGACCAACACACACTGACAGAGACACACACATTTACACATTCTTGCACACACTCACATGATTTTATTTATTGCTCTCTACCTTTGGGAACTGGTGAGGAGCCTCTCCCTGATCTTCTCTCAGGAGCTCAGTCTTCCTGCTCCCTCACGCACGCAGTTTAGTGATGCCGGGTGCCAGAATTACGTCATAGAAACATAGAATGTGACGGCAGATAAGAACCATTCGGCCCATCTAGTCTGCCCAATTTTCTAAATACTTTCATTAGTCCCTGGCCTTATAGTCTTATAGTCTTATAGTTAGGATAGCCTTATGCCTATCCCACGCATGCTTAAACTCCTTTACTGTGTTAACCTCTACCACTTCAGCTGGAAGGCTATTCCATGCATCCACTACCCTCTCAGTAAAGTAATACTTCCTGATATTATTTTTAAACCTTTGCCCTTCTAATTTATTCCAGCAGCATCACTACAGAGGGCGCGTGCGAGGGAGCAGTGAGGAGCAGGAAGACTGAGCTCCCTCGCTGCTGCCAGGGACCTCTCCTCCTGCTTTAGTAAGAATGGCAAACTCGCAGCTCGCCGGGCCGCAAAAATATTCATTGTGGGCCGTGAGTTTGACATGCTTGGTGTAATGTGATCAGTAAATAAATGTGTCTTGGTAGAGTATATTTAGCTGTCAGGTCAGATCAAACATGTAGGCTGTGATTTTTGAGTAAACAATGTGTGTTATTAAGTGTTCTTGCATAGCAAGACCACTTAATGTTATCTCACATATATATTATTATTATTATTAAGTGTTCTTGCATAGCAAGACCACTTAATGTTATCTCACATATATATTATTAAGTGTTCTTGCATAGCAAGACCACTTAATGTTATCTCACATATATATTATTAAGTGTTCTTGCATAGCAAGACCACTTAATGTTATCTCACATATATATTATTATTATTATTCTTATTATAGCCAAATTTGCCACCCTAACTCCTCCCACAGTTTTTACACTACATAGACAAAAATTTACCAAAACGTGCAGATTGTTCCCGATCGCGTTGCTATTACTTTGTGGAACGTTTCGCTGAATGGTTCTCGGAATATCGTCGTTCTTGTGGCGAAATTTGTCCCATAGGAATGAATGGCAAAGCTAGAGTGGGAGCTGGCAAAAGCTGAAAAATCAGGACATGATTTCTTTTTTTTTTTTTTTTTTTTTTGTAAATCTTTCTTTTATTAGAGACATATGAGATGGGGTACAGAAGAGAAATTGGGGGAAATGTTCAAGTGAGTTACAGTATAGGGGTGATACATCAGTCAGCGAGATGAAGTCACATTTCCAGAGTTACGATGCCTCATTTTTCTTTTTTTTTTTAAAAGGAATTTTTTCGTAGTTAAACTTTAGTTTGAGAATACAAGTGATTCGCTAGATTATTAAAGACAGACATTCAGGAACACATGGGTAAACAGTTAGCTCACCATTCAAAACAACACAAGAGTTAAAATATATGCAGGCTCAAGACAAGTATTGCTAATGACCTCGCATGGTATGTGTTATCCTGACAACAAAATTAGTAGGTTAGCTTTAAGTTATTGAGGCATATACAGAGCATGTTCATTTTGTTTAGCTGAGTGAGTGAACCCATTATAAACAGTAGATTGCATAAATAAATAGCATGTAAGCATTTGCAGTTTAGTTACGCTTATCTACCAGGGTGCTCATATTGATTCATAAGTATATTAGTAAGTCTCACTGTTTACATAAAAGTCATAGGAGTTAAAGTAAATTTGAAAATAGGCGAACATTTTCATACATGCTAGTTTCAGTCTTAGCATAAAAGTACAAGCGTTAACAAATTACTTAACCTGCACCTATCTGAACACTAACAGTGAGGGGTATACATGCTAGCTGGGGACTCAGGCTACTACCAACAGGCCTATCTATACGTTGGGCCTAGAGTAACTTGCTGATCTGAAAGTTAAATTAGTACAGTTAGAACCTTACGACAATTAGTATGCTAGCTAGATCGCGGCAATATTCGCTCCTGTGGCAGTTATGTGCCTGTGCGGTATGCTCAATTCGGCAGGTATAAATGATTTAAGTCCCGTCTGTTACTGCATGTGGCTCAGAAGAGTGTGCCCGCTGTGTCCCGATGTGTACAGGCCCCTGCCCGCAGAGCTCTGGGTCGTGTGCGGCCAGGCAATCCGACTGTTCAATGCTGTCTGCAGACATGTACCTGTCAGCAGTGTCGTGGGTGTTGGGCTCAAGCACTGGGCAGGCGGATGGTAAGTCCGTATGGTAGTGACTCGTGTCAGGTGTGCTGCTGCTCGGACAAAATTTCCCGGCGTTGTGGTGGCCTCGCTACCATGAGCCACCGGCCTTCAGCCTGAGGCCTCAGCAGGCGCTCGTGCCCTTCCGCCATGGATCCCATCAGCAGGATCGTGGGCCCCAGGTTCCGCCAGATCGTGGTCGTCTCCCAGGGAGTATGGCAGGCTGCAGAGGGATTCCTCTTGATGAGCGCCCAGCCCAGAAGAAGGGCGAGCGGCCTCATGGATAGTACGAGTAGGGCGGTATGCTGGGTCTTGCTATCATACATTCTCCGGGCTTAGGAGCTGCTTTGTTGCGTGGTCCACTACACGTGTGCCGCCTTGTGCTCCAAGCCAGTTCCTGTCTGCTTTCTGCCTCAGGGTCTGCAGGTTGTTCACCGCTCGCGTGGCCTCCGCCATCTTGACTGCGGGTCTTGGGCCTGCATGATGGTCAGGGAATGCCTTCGATTTCAACTGGAAAGCATGGACCGGGATCACCCCCCCGGTCCGTTGGGGGGGGGTACAGGGCCGGACCGTCCGAAGTGCCATATGTACGACAGGCACCGTTGGGCAGGATAGTGAGGCGGCGGCCGTCCACCTCACTCACCGCCAGGTTGGGTCCCGCTCAATGCTGCAGTGAACCCACCTCCGGGGGACTGGAACTCCTAGAGCAAGCCTCTCCCCGGCTCCGGTAGCCCATATATACTGTGGGTTAGGGTTGTCGGTTGCTGAATTTCGTTGAAATCACGATTTACAATGTAAAAGGAGCCTGTTATGCAGGAGCTGTTGTTCCCTGCGACCGCTCGGCTCGGCGGCCCGGCCCCGCCCCCCTGGACATGATTTCTAAACTGCCACTACTCCCTCATTTTCAAGCCCACCTACACAAATCTTATATCAAAACGTTCAGCTATCCCTGCTGCCACTAAAAATGTCCACGGCTAAGCCATAGTCCTGATTGTTTTCGCAATATGACCATTTGTTTGCAACTCACGCAGTCCATTGACATTCATTGAAACGCCACTCTGCAAAGCTCACATTTGAAGGGCAATTTCTAAACTGCGACTGTGCCTTCCTTGTTAATATCTCAGAGACATACTATACATCAAAATGTAGGTCTGGGTCTTGTGATTCTCACAATATAAAGCTCTTCACTGTAGGATTTATAGTTTTTAAAATACGACCGTTTGAAGATGGCAACCGCAAAAATACTCTGACCTGTGCAAGGCTGCAGCAGCACGTGATGTCATAGACAGGGCCATTTGCACCTGCTAATGTTTTTATAACTGTATGTTTTAATGTAACTGTGCAACAACGTTGCAATTAAATGTGCTATATAAATAAATAATAACAGTTACTCCGCCCACTCCAGTTGTATACTACTGGTGGAGGCAAGAACACTTCACAATTTCCCCAGAAATTGTAGTTTTCTAGTTATTATTATTCTTATTATAGCCAAATTTGCCACCCTAACTCCTCCCACAGTTTTTACACTACATAGACAAAAATTTACCAAAACGTGCAGATTGTTCCCGATCGCGTTGCTATTACTTTGTGGAACGTTTCGCTGAATGGTTCTCGGAATATCGTCATTCTTGTGGCGAAATTTGTCCCATAGGAATGAATGGCAAAGCTAGAGTGGGAGCTGGCAAAAGCTGAAAAATCAGGACATGATTTCTAAACTGCCACTACTCCCTCATTTTCAAGCCCACCTACACAAATCTTATATCAAAACGTTCAGCTATCCCTGCTGCCACTAAAAATGTCCACGGCTAAGCCATAGTCCTGATTGTTTTCGCAATATGACCATTTGTTTGCAACTCACGCAGTCCATTGACATTCATTGAAACGCCACTCTGCAAAGCTCACATTTGAAGGGCAATTTCTAAACTGCGACTGTGCCTTCCTTGTTAATATCTCAGAGACATACTATACATCAAAATGTAGGTCTGGGTCTTGTGATTCTCACAATATAAAGCTCTTCACTGTAGGATTTATAGTTTTTAAAATACGACCGTTTGAAGATGGCAACCGCAAAAATACTCTGACCTGTGCAAGGCTGCAGCAGCAAGTGATGTCATAGACAGGGCCATTTGCACCTGCTAATGTTTTTATAACTGTATGTTTTAATGTAACTGTGCAACAACGTTGCAATTAAATGTGCTATATTAATAAATAATAACAGTTACTCCGCCAACTCCAGTTGTATACTACTGGTGGAGGCAAGAACACTTCACAATTTCCCCAGAAATTGTAGCTTTTCTAGTTATTATTATTAAGTGTTCTTGCATAGCAAGACCACTTAATGTTATCTCACATATATATTATTATTAAGTGTTCTTGCATAGCAAGACCACTTAATGTTATCTCACATATATATTATTATTATTATTCTTATTATTCTTATTATAGCCAAATTTGCCACCCTAACTCCTCCCACAGTTTTTACACTACATAGACAAAAATATACCAAAACGTGCAGATTGTTCCCGATCGGATTGCTATTACTTTGTGGAACGTTTCGCCGAATGGTTCACGGAATATCGTCGTTCTTGTGGCGAAATTTGTCCCATAGGAATGAATGGCAAAGCTAGAGTGGGAGCTGGCAAAAGCTGAAAAATCAGGACATGATTTCTAAACTGCCCCCACTCCCTCATTTTCAGGCCCACCTACACAAATCTTATATCAAAACGTTCAGCTATCCCTGCTGCCACTAGAAATGTCCACGGCTAAGCCATAGTCCTGATAGTTTTCACAATATGACCATTTGTTTGCAACTCACGCCTTCCATTGACATTCATTGAAACTCCACTCTGCAAAGCTCACATTTGAAGGGCAATTTCGAAACTGCGACTGTGCCTTCATTGTTAATATCTCAGAGACATACTATACATCAAAATGTAGGTCTGGGTCTTGTGATTCTCACAATATAAAGCTCTTCACTGTAGGATTTATAGTTTTAGAAATATGACCGTTTGAAGATGGCAACCGCAAAAATACTCTGACCTGTGCCAGGCTGCAGCAGCAAGTGATGTCATAGACAAAGCATTTTACACCTGCTCATTTTTTTATAACTGTATATTTTAATGTAACTGTGAAGCACTTTGGGCAACAACATTGATATTAAATGTGCTATATAAATAAATAATAACAGTTACTCCGCCCACTCCAGTTGTAGACTACTGGTGGAGGCAAGAACACTTCACAATTTCCCCAGAAATTGTAGCTTTTCTAGTTATTCTTATTATTCTTATTATAGCCAAATTTGCCACCCTAACTCCTCCCACAGTTTTTACACTACATAGACAAAAATATACCAAAACGTGCAGATTGTTCCCGATCGGATTGCTATTACTTTGTGGAACGTTTCGCCGAATGGTTCTCGGAATATCGTCATTCTTGTGGCGAAATTTGTCCCATAGGAATGAATGGCAAAGCTAGAGTGGGAACTGGCAAAAGCTGAAAAATCAGGATATGATTTCTAAACTGCCCCCACTCCCTCATTTTCAGGCCCACCTACACAAATCTTATATCAAAACGTTCAGCTATCCGCTGTGTCACTAAAAATGTCCACAGCTAAGCCATAGTCCGAATAGTTTTCAGAATATGACCATTTGTTGCAACTCATGCCGTCCATTGACATTCATTGAAACTCCACTCTGCAAAGCTCACATTTGAAGGGCAATTTCTAAACTGCGACTGTGCCTTCATTGTTAATATCTCAGAGATATACTATACATCAAAATGTAGGTCTGGGTCTTGGGATTCTCACAATATAAAGCTCTTCACTGTAGGATTTATAGTTTTTGAAATATGACCGTTTGAAGATGACAACCGCAAAAATACTCTGACATGTGCCAGGCTGCAGCAGCAAGTGATGTCATAGACAAAGCCTTTTACACCTGCTAATGTTTTTATAACTGGATGTTTTAATGTAACTGTGAAGCACTGTGGGCAACAACATTGCAATTAAATGTGCTATATAAATAAATAATAACAGTTACTCCGCCCACTCCAGTTGTAGACTACTGGTGGAGGCAAGAACACTTCACAATTTCCCCAGAAATTGTACCTTTTCTAGTTATTATTATTATTATAGCCAAATTTGCCACCCTAACTCCTCCCACAGTTTTTACACTACATAGACAAAAATATACCAAAACGTGCAGATTGTTCCCGATCGGATTGCTATTACTTTGTGGAACGTTTCGCCAAATGGTTCTCGGAATATCGTCGTTCTTATGGCGAAATTTGTCCCATAGGAATGAATGGCAAAGTTGGAGTGGGAGCTGGCAAAAGCTGAAAAATCAGGATATGATTTCTAAACTGCCACCACTCCCTCATTTTCAAGCCCACCTACACAAATCTTATATCAAAACGTTCAGCTATCCCTGCTGCCATTAGAAATGTCCACAGCTAAGCCATAGTCCGAATAGTTTTCAGAATATGACCATTTGTTGCAACTCATGCCGTCCATTGACATTCATTGAAACTCCACTCTGCAAAGCTCACATTTGAAGGGCAATTTCTAAACTGCGACTGTGCCTTCATTGTTAATATCTCAGAGATATACTATACATCAAAATGTAGGTCTGGGTCTTGTGATTCTCACAATAAAAAGCTATTCACTGTAGGATTTATAGTTTTTAAAATGCGACCGTTTAAAGATGGCAACCGCAAAAATACTCTGACCTGTGCCAGGCTGCAGCAGCAAGTGATGTCATAGACAAAGCCTTTTACACCTACTAATGTTTTTATAACTGGATGTTTTAATGTAACTGTGAAGCACTTTGGGCAACAACATTGCAATTAAATGTGCTATATAAATAAATAATAACAGTTACTCCGCCCACTCCAGTTGTAGACTACTGGTGGAGGCAAGAACACTTCACAATTTCCCCAGAAATTGTACCTTTTCTAGTTATTATTATTATTATAGCCAAATTTGCCACCCTAACTCCTCCCACAGTTTTTACACTACATAGACAAAAATATACCAAAACGTGCAGATTGTTCCCGATCGGATTGCTATTACTTTGTGGAACGTTTCGCCGAATGGTTCTCGGAATATCGTCATTCTTGTGGCGAAATTTGTTCCCTAAGGAATGAATGGCAAAGCTAGAGTGGGAACTGGCAAAAGCTGAAAAAACAGGACATGATTTCTAAACTGCCACCACTCCCTCATTTTCAGGCACACCTACACAAATCTTATATCAAAACGTTCAGCTATCCGCTGTGTCACTAAAAATGTCCACGGCTAAGCCATAGTCCTGATAATTTTCACAATATGACCATTTGTTTGCAACTCACGCCACCCATTGACATTCATTGAAACTCCACTCTGCAAAGCTCACATTTGAAGGGCAATTTCTAAACTTTGACTGTGCCTTCATTGTTAATATCTCAGAGACATACTATACATCAAAATGTAGGTCTGGGTCTTGGGATTCTCACAATATAAAGCTCTTCACTGTAGGATTTATAGTTTTTGAAATATGACCGTTTGAAGATGACAACCGCAAAAATACTCTGACATGTGCCAGGCTGCAGCAGCAAGTGATGTCATAGACAAAGCCTTTTACACCTGCTAATGTTTTTATAACTGGATGTTTTAATGTAACTGTGAAGCACTGTGGGCAACAACATTGCAATTAAATGTGCTATATAAATAAATAATAACAGTTACTCCGCCCACTCCAGTTGTAGACTACTGGTGGAGGCAAGAACACTTCACAATTTCCCCAGAAATTGTACCTTTTCTAGTTATTATTATTATTATAGCCAAATTTGCCACCCTAACTCCTCCCACAGTTTTTACACTACATAGACAAAAATATACCAAAACGTGCAGATTGTTCCCGATCGGATTGCTATTACTTTGTGGAACGTTTCGCCAAATGGTTCTCGGAATATCGTCGTTCTTATGGCGAAATTTGTCCCATAGGAATGAATGGCAAAGCTGGAGTGGGAGCTGGCAAAAGCTGAAAAATCAGGATATGATTTCTAAACTGCCACCACTCCCTCATTTTCAAGCCCACCTACACAAATCTTATATCAAAACGTTCAGCTATCCCTGCTGCCATTAGAAATGTCCACAGCTAAGCCATAGTCCGAATAGTTTTCAGAATATGACCATTTGTTGCAACTCATGCCGTCCATTGACATTCATTGAAACTCCACTCTGCAAAGCTCACATTTGAAGGGCAATTTCTAAACTGCGACTGTGCCTTCATTGTTAATATCTCAGAGATATACTATACATCAAAATGTAGGTCTGGGTCTTGTGATTCTCACAATAAAAAGCTATTCACTGTAGGATTTATAGTTTTTAAAATGCGACCGTTTAAAGATGGCAACCGCAAAAATACTCTGACCTGTGCCAGACTGCAGCAGCAAGTGATGTCATAGACAAAGCCTTTTACACCTACTAATGTTTTTATAACTGGATGTTTTAATGTAACTGTGAAGCACTTTGGGCAACAACATTGCAATTAAATGTGCTATATAAATAAATAATAGTTACTCCGCCCACTCCAGTTGTAGACTACTGGTGGAGGCAAGAACACTTCACAATTTCCCCAGAAATTGTACCTTTTCTAGTTATTATTATTATTATAGCCAAATTTGCCACCCTAACTCCTCCCACAGTTTTTACACTACATAGACAAAAATATACCAAAACGTGCAGATTGTTCCCGATCGGATTGCTATTACTTTGTGGAACGTTTCGCCGAATGGTTCTCGGAATATCGTCATTCTTGTGGCGAAATTTGTTCCCTAAGGAATGAATGGCAAAGCTAGAGTGGGAACTGGCAAAAGCTGAAAAAACAGGACATGATTTCTAAACTGCCACCACTCCCTCATTTTCAGGCCCACCTACACAAATCTTATATCAAAACGTTCAGCTATCCGCTGTGTCACTAAAAATGTCCACGGCTAAGCCATAGTCCTGATAATTTTCACAATATGACCATTTGTTTGCAACTCACGCCACCCATTGACATTCATTGAAACTCCACTCTGCAAAGCTCACATTTGAAGGGCAATTTCTAAACTTTGACTGTGCCTTCATTGTTAATATCTCAGAGACATACTATACATCAAAATGTAGGTCTGGGTCTTGGGATTCTCACAATATAAAGCTCTTCACTGTAGGATTTATAGTTTTTGAAATATGACCGTTTGAAGATGACAACCGCAAAAATACTCTGACATGTGCCAGGCTGCAGCAGCAAGTGATGTCATAGACAAAGCCTTTTACACCTGCTAATGTTTTTATAACTGGATGTTTTAATGTAACTGTGAAGCACTGTGGGCAACAACATTGCAATTAAATGTGCTATATAAATAAATAATAACAGTTACTCCGCCCACTCCAGTTGTAGACTACTGGTGGAGGCAAGAACACTTCACAATTTCCCCAGAAATTGTACCTTTTCTAGTTATTATTATTATTATAGCCAAATTTGCCACCCTAACTCCTCCCACAGTTTTTACACTACATAGACAAAAATATACCAAAACGTGCAGATTGTTCCCGATCGGATTGCTATTACTTTGTGGAACGTTTCGCCAAATGGTTCTCGGAATATCGTCGTTCTTATGGCGAAATTTGTCCCATAGGAATGAATGGCAAAGCTGGAGTGGGAGCTGGCAAAAGCTGAAAAATCAGGATATGATTTCTAAACTGCCACCACTCCCTCATTTTCAAGCCCACCTACACAAATCTTATATCAAAACGTTCAGCTATCCCTGCTGCCATTAGAAATGTCCACGGCTAAGCCATAGTCCTGATAGTTTTCACAATATGACCATTTGTTTGCAACTCACGCCACCCATTGACATTCATTGAAACTCCACTCTGCAAAGCTCACATTTGAAGGGCAATTTCTAAGCTGCGACTGTGCCTTCATTGTTAATATCTCAGAGACATACTATACATCAAAATGTAGGTCTGGGTCTTGTGATTCTCACAATATAAAGCTCTTCACTGTAGGATTTATAGTTTTTAAAATACGACCGTTTGAAGATGGCAACCGCAAAAATACTCTGACCTGTGCAAGGCTGCAGCAGCAAGTGATGTCATAGACAAAGCCTTTTACACCTGCTAATGTTTTTATAACTGTATGTTTTAATGTAACTGTGAAGCACTTTGGACAACAACATTGCAATTAAATGTGCTATATAAATAAATAATAACAGTTACTCCGCCCACTCCAGTTGTAGACTACTGGTGGAGGCAAGAACACTTCACAATTTCCCCAGAAATTGGACCTTTTCTAGTTATTATTATTATTATAGCCAAATTTGCCACCCTAACTCCTCCCACAGTTTTTACACTACATAGACAAAAATATACCAAAACGTGCAGATTGTTCCCGATCGGATTGCTATTACTTTGTGGAACGTTTCGCCAAATGGTTCTCGGAATATCGTCGTTCTTGTGGCGAAATTTGTCCCATAGGAATGAATGGCAAAGCTGGAGTGGGAGCTGGCAAAAGCTGAAAAATCAGGACATGATTTCTAAACTGCCACCACTCCCTCATTTTCAAGCCCACCTACACAAATCTTATATCAAAACGTTCAGCTATCCCTGCTGCCACTAGAAATGTCCACGGCTAAGCCATAGTCCTGATAGTTTTCACAATATGACCATTTGTTTGCAACTCACGCCACCCATTGACATTCATTGAAACTCCACTCTGCAAAGCTCACATTTGAAGGGCAATTTCTAAACTGCGACTGTGCCTTCATTGTTAATATCTCAGAGACATACTATACATCAAAATGTAGGTCTGGGTCTTGTGACTCTCACAATATAAAGCTATTCACTGTAGGATTTATAGTTTTTAAAATACGACCGTTTGAAGATGGCAACCGCCAAAATACTCTGACCTGTGCAAGGCTGCAGCAGCAAGTGATGTCATAGACAAAGCCTTTTCTACACCTGCTAATGTTTTTATAAATGTATGTTTTAATGTAACTGTGCAACAACATTGCAATTAAATGTGCTATATAAATGATAACAGTTACTCCTCTCACTCCAGTTGTAGACTACTGGTGGAGGCAAGAACACTTCACACAATTTCCCCAGAAATTGTAGCTTTTCTAGTTGTTATATGTGTTATTCCCTGTACTTTCCATAACTTTTTATTTACAGGGGGCATGAAACTGTAGTAATCATAAGGGTGTGCATAAGATAATCTATGTTTCCTCCATTTATTCTGGAGTTTGCCCAAAATGGTAGGTGTTAATAAATAAATAACAGAGGGGCGGAGCCTGACCGCCACCGGGATCAGACGTGCTCTGTCTGAGCTCCCGCTCCAGGGTCCGAAATTTGGAGCTAGCTGGAGGCCAACCGCGAATATTGACCCACGACGGTGACCACACTGACCCCCAGCCGCTGGGATACGCGGCGATACCGCCCAAGCACTGACAGCAACCCGGCAGGGGCCCGAAGCTCCGTCCGGCGTCTCGCTCCCCCCCCCTGGACCGGGGGGTCATCCCGGTCTGTAAAGGTGCCAACCATCACACCAGGCCGGGCCTGGGCGGCTGTCCTGGCACGCAATATCCACGAACAGCCCCCTTCAGGAGGGCCGCAAGATGGCCGCCGAGCGCCAACCAAGCGCGCAAACGCCCAGTTTGGCTGAGAGGATCGAACTTGGATAGAGAGCCAACAGGGACTTGGCCTCAAAGCATCGGACGCATCAAGAGTCCCCACAGCAACCGACGAAACACTCACCTCTCAGGTGGATCCTCGCCCAGCAGCAGCAGCCCGGGGCTCCGGCAGTGAGGAAGGCCCCAAAAAGGCGGAGAGCAAAGCGGCGTACACCGCACAAGCAGCGGGCACGACGTGAACGGACATTACCGATTCTTAAGCCTGGCAACACACCAGTGATAGTGGAGGTGATATCGACCCCGGTGAGTGGCTTTGCCCTACAGCCCACTCTGAAGCATAGGAGCCCAAGTCAGCGCCCCACCGTACCAGCGCCGGTCCTAGGCAGCAAGGCAAAACCAACGAGACAACCTCTCAGCCGCCCCACAAACCAAAATGAGATGGACACTCACCCACCAAGCGCGAGAACCACGGATTGGCAAACTACCGCCAAGCTGGACAGACCGATAAACCCAGAGGACGTCGGCTGAGAGGAAAAGTACCAATGGACATGTGGAGCTGGGGCCATGCCTAAATAATCCACGACCAGGGCCGGTGCAAGGATTTTTGCCACCCTAGGCAAAAGTAAAGTTTGCCCCCCCCCCATGTGACATCTCAATGCCCCACCCATATGATCTGCCATGTTAACTAACGCCAGTGCTGCAGTGCCGCCGTGTTTACATTAAAAGGCCTGCAGGGACAGGCTATAGACACCAGAACCACTACATTAAGCTGCAGTGCTTCTGGGGACTATAGTGTTTCTTTAATGTGAGGTAAATTAAAGATTAGTGCCACTAATAATATACTAGATTGCCTACTTACAACCAGATGAGGATGATGATGGGCACTAGCTGCAGTCTGGCACCACTGGTCTGGTGTAGAACAGGATCTCTGGAGGCTGTTTGTAACTGTGTTCACAAAAATCAATGTTCTGGGAGAACGGGAAGCAGCTCCCTTTTTTGGGGGCCCTTTACACAGCTCAGGGTCCACCTTCATGTTCCACCAATGAGTTTGTTCACAGGGGGTGGAGTGTGTAGGGGATGTCCTGATATGTGTGTAAGGAATGCATTGTGTGAATCTGTGTTTGTATGTGTAAGGGCTGCAAGGTGTGTTTCTGTGTATGTACGGGCTGCAGTGTGTGCGTCTGTAAGGGGTGCATTGAGTGTGTGTAAGGAATGCATTGTGTGTTTCTGTGTGTGTAAGGGTTGCATGATTGTGTGTGTGTGTGTGTGTGTGTGATGGATGTCAATCTCTTTCTCCCCCTCCCTCCCTTGTCACTCTTTCTCCCCCTCCCTCCCTTGTCACCCTTTCTCCCCCTCCCTCCCTTGTCACTCTTTCTCCCCCTCCCTCCCTTGTCACTCTTTCACCCCTCCCTCCCTTGTCACTCTCTTTCACCCCTCCCTCCCTTGTCACTCTCTTTCCCCCCTCCCTCCCTTGTCACTCTCTTTCCCCCATCTCTCACTTGTCACTCTCTTTCCCCCATCTCTCACTTGTCACTCTTTCTCCCCCCCTCCCTTGTCACTCTCTTTCTTCCCCCTCCCTCCCTCCCTCCCCACTCTCTTTCTCCCCCTCCCCACTCTCTTTCTCCCCTCCCCACTCTCTTTCTTTTTTTTTTTGGTGGGGTGGGGGTTGTTTTGTTTTGTTTTTTCTATCTACACTGTTATGCTGGTCATCCCTCAGGACATACACTAACTTAGAAAACGTGCAGTTAACACTAATGTCACCGTAACACTGTGAGCTTGTCTGTTTGAAAATGCACAGGAAATTCTCTGTCAGCCAATCTCTGAGATATCCCTTATAGTCAGTGGCGTACTAAGAGGGGGGCGGGGGGGGCGGTCCGCCCCGGGTGCTATCCAGTAGGGGGGTGCCACACTCTGTCCCTCCTGCTGGTCGTCCTCTCCCTCGCGGCTCAGGCGCTCAGTGAGTGAGTCAGAGCACAGGGAGGGGATTCCCAGCCTGTGTTCTGAGTCATCACTGAGCACCAGGGAGGTTGTTATGGAGTGTGCCAGCAGGGGGCGCAGACCGTGTATTCTGCAAGGTTTCTCCCCTGCGGCCACTCTGCCTGCACCTCCTGCACTGCCTGCGCTGGGATGGAGAGAGACAGCCCCTGAATCATGGTAAGTTAATATAATTGTAATTGCACCCTCACCCCCTCCCTCATTCACCCTGTCATCCCCCCTCTCACCCCCTCCCTCAGTCACCCTGACACCCCCCCACTCAGTCACCCTGTCACTCCCTCTGTCACCTGTCACCCTTTCACCCCCCTCAGTCACCCTGTCACCAGTCACCCCCCAGTCACCCTGTCACCAGTCACCCTGTCACCCCCCCTCAGTCACCCTGTCACCCCCCTCAGGCACCCTGTCACCCTGTCACCCCCCCCCCCCCCCAGTCACCCTGTCACCCCCCTCAGTCACCCTGTCACCCCCCTTAGCCACTCAGTCACCCCCCTCAGTCACCCTGTCACCCCCCCTCACCCTGTCACCCCCCTCACCCTGTCACCCCCCTCAGTCACCCCCCCAGTCACCCCCCTCAGCCACCCTGTCACCAGTCACCCCCCAGTCACCCTGTCACCCCCCCTCAGTCACCCTGTCACCCCCCCCTCAGTCACCCTGTCACCAGTCACCTCCCCAGTCACCCTGTCACCCCCCTCAGTCACCCTGTCACCAGTCACCCCCCAGTCACTCTGTCATCCCCCCTTAGCCACTCAGTCACCCTGTCACCCCCTCAGTCACCCTGTCACCCCCTCCTCACCCTGTCACCCCCCTCAGTCACCCTGTCACCCCCCCAGTCACCCTGTCACCCCCCTCAGTCACCCTGTCACCAGTCACCCCCCAGTCACCCTGTCACCAGTCACCCTGTCACCCCCCCTCAGTCACCCTGTCACCAGTCACCTCCCCAGTCACCCTGTCACCCCCCTCAGTCACCCTGTCACCCCCCCTCAGTCCCTCTGTCACCAGTCACCCCCCCAGTCACTCTGTCATCCCCCCTTAGCCACTCAGTCACCCTGTCACCCCCTCAGTCACCCTGTCACCCCCCTCAGTCACTCTGTCACCAGTCACCCCCTCCCCAGTCACCCTGTCACCAGTCACCCCCTCCCTCAGTCACCCTGTCACCCCGTCACCAGTCACCCCCCCAGTCACCCTCCCTGTCACCAGGTTGTTAGGTTGTTTAGTAGATAACTCACTTATTTGTTATCCTTATGTGGGATTGACATATTTAAGGACACCAAATTAGGGAGTTATCTACTAAACAACCTAAAGATTAAAATTAAGAAAAGGGCTTTTTAAATTTTGATCTTTTAGCTGTTTAGTAGAGAATTCCCTAAATTGGTGCCCTTATGTGAGATTCCACATGTAAAGATACCAAATTAGGGTGCTGTTTAGCAGATAGCTCCCTTATTTGGTTTCCTTAAATATGGCAATCCAACATCTCAGCATCTTGCCAACACTACACACAAACACATCCCTGCATTCCAGTGCAAACACTACATACAAACACACCTCTGTATTAAAACATCACCATTATATATAACCACACCACTGCATCTCGCCAACACTACACACAAAAGCATGCCTGCATTAAAATGCCAACACTACATACAAACAGACCCATTCATTCACTCACACTTACTCCATACAAAAGCATGCTTACATTGAAACATGCAAGCACTGCTCAATGCTACATACATTAAAAAAATTGTGGGTGTTTTGTACATTTTAAAGTGCAGGGGGAAAGGGGGTGCCAAAACTAGGACCCGCCCCGGGTGCCATATGCTCTAGGTACGCCCCTGCTTATAGTAACTAAGCACATCTTCTTAACCCCTTAAGGACACATGACATGTCTGACACGTCATGATTCCCTTTTATTCCAGAAGTTTGGTCCTTAAGGGGTTAACCAAAACAGAATGATTGTCAAATCATACAAATACTCATGTCATATAACTTCTTGGTCTAAGCTTGTATAATCTGATGATTCTTATAACTACTCAATATACTGTCAGTCAGCTAAGCATAATGTATCTCCCATTTTTGTTTCTGTACCTCATGACGTATACTAGCCAGCCATGTTTATTATAAAAAAGAAAAAATGTGCAACTTACCTGTGCCATGATAATGTCTATGATGTAAAGTGTATGTGTGCTGTTGTGGCACGTTAAACATGTTTGTCAATCACTTGCACAGAAAAATAAAGAATTAAAAAAAAAAATAACAGAACATAAAAGAACTTTAGGGACATAATGAATCAGGGGTCTGTAAAAGGTCTGGGACGTCATGCATAAGACAAGATTTAATCTATTCAGGGTTTACAACTTCAACTCCTGTACTACAAGCCACAACATTTTTGTAGTAAGGATTACAGCAATGTAATGGGAATTATAGCTGAAATAAAAAAATATACATTTTTTTGTATGTGGGTGTCACCCTGGGTTGTTTTGAATATTTGAATATTGCGATTTTACTGAACCGTGATATCTCTGGGTTGAAGAGGTAGGTAGAAGTATGTGCCTGCTGTAAAAATCTTTTTTTAATGTTTTTCATTTGCATCATGTCTTGCGTTTTTTTTTATTTTTTTATTAAAGGACCACTATAGCGCTAGGAAAACTAACAACCCCCCCCCCCCCCCCCCACCCTCATGGTCCCCCTCCCGTTGGGCGAAAGGGGTTTAAGGATGATGAAGATAAATAACAGCATAGTCACTATGTGGATTTAGCATTGGGTGTGAGTCTTACAGTATGTCTGGCAATGTGTAACTGTGTGAGCCCTGGCAGTGTGCATTGGAAGGGTGTCTCTCAGTGTGCATTTTTGCAATGTATATAGCAGTGTAAACCAGGTGTGTGTGCGCGCCTGGCAGCGTGTCAGTGTCTTATTGTGTGTATCACAAGAGTGTGGCTTGAATGTATCTGTGCGTGTATGTTTGTCTTTGTCTGGGAGTGTGTATGGGAAAGGCATGAGAAGCCTTTCCCATACACACCACCACAAACACAATACTGCATATAGCCCACTCATACAATTCCACAAGTAGCTCCCTATGCCCACCCTACATTCACACACACACAACATGATACACAGCCCACATACATTTATAAAGCACAGTACCACGAACTGCTCACTCACATAAACAATGTAACATTCATATAAATGAAAAAAAAAAGGCCTGCAAGCCAATGGACTTCAAGGTCTTATTTTGGCAAAGTGCCACTAAACGTTTGCCTACCCCTGTAGTTAATAGTAAGAAAGTGCTCCGTATTATAGAAGTAAACTGTTATGCTTGGGCCATAAATGAATGCTTGTGCCAATATTAGTCATTAGGACTGAGAAGCAATTATTTCCTTCTTCTGGTCTAACATCTTACTTGTTTTTGCCAGTGGTAAAGATAGTAAAGTACAAGCCGAAGTGTGAGTAGGGAGTAGCTATGCCTTATCCCAATAGATTCCTCTATTGTAAACTCTTGCAGACGGGAAAATGTATAGATTCTTATCTGATTCAATAAGCAAAGTGGGAGGTCGATTTAATATAATATTACTGTATACCTAAACCCAGTGTAAAAGATCAGACCTTTTCTGCTTCAAATAGCATGTAGATTGCAAAGGGTTAATCTAAGCACTATGACTTTATCCACTTATTGAAGTGGTTATGGCATCAGAATGTCAGTGAACATAACTTGGTGTTAAAGCAGAGCTCATAGTTTCACCCATAAACCATGTTGGTCAAAGAGTCCAGAGTTAACTTTCTGGCTTACATACCAATTATGTTTTTAGAGTATTTTGGGGCTCTTTTTGTTGGTGTCTGATGGCTTTCACTTCTTAAAACAATTGGCTTATACATCGCTACTACTAATATTGTGGTAGTTAAGTAACTGCCTGTTGTAATGAAGTTAAGTAGAATTTGAGAGTTTACATTGTTAAAGCGCTTTAAAGTGTTACTCATTTAGTGATTTGAAATGGTTATGGTACCTGGAGTCTCAATGTGCAGTGTTTCGCAATGAAACACTCAACATACAGCGTTTATACCCTCTGCTGCGGAAGGTTTAACTCCACCTCTGGCAGCATCATTAACCAGCCTGGAGCAAGAGTTCTGGGAGGCTAATTTGAATTCTGTGCATATTGGGGATTTGATGTCAGCACGCACAGCAATGGCGGCACACTACCCCCATTCTGCCCATGTCCTCCAAACAGACTCTCCTTCCTGATAACCGCCTTCCTCCAGCGAGTAGTAGTGATATCAAAATAGGAGGATCGGATGCAGGGAGCCTCGGCACTAGAATGGAAGTAAGTTTTAGCTTTATTTGTTTGTTTTATTTGGGGTGCAGGAAGTCAGCCTACACAGCAAGGGTTACTGTAATCAAAAATATATTGTTTTAACACCAATTTGTGTTTGTAGTAAGCCTGTCAGAAGCAAAAGTGCTAACTATAATGCCTTTAAAAAGGTCATATACATACATGGGAATGTCACTATAAAGAAAAAAGAGGGTGGTGGTAATATGGCGCTATAATGTGCTGCTAAAACCACAGTGAAATCAACCACACAGTTTCACAGAAAAGCATAAAGCAAAAAATATATAGTATATATATAAAGTGGATAGCGCACTGAAAACCCAAGAAAGTATATCAGGGTATTTTTATACAAATGAAAAATATACAATACATATACCCATAAAGCAGATCTTTGTCTTGATGTCTCTGAAAAGAGTAAAGCTTACATAGGGCAATATTGTACTGATAAGTATCCAGATATCATATATATGTGTATAAATGGTAGAATTTCCTACTCACATTTAAATGAGCCTGTATTCAAACTGGCTCAGGTATATAGGCATGAGTAGGATATACAGGTCAAATCCTTCAGTGGGTATGTTCCTCCCCAATATGATTGAATATGGGAAATCAGAGAACGATTGTAAGGAAAAAAGTTTTCAACATTTATTACAAACTGAATAATAAAATCTTACATTGAAGAAGTATAGGTTCAACACAACGCGTTTCGGCTAGATGCCTTCATCAGGTGCATATAAAACATATCCCCCTTGCCCCTTCTTTTAAAGCCCACTTTCGCGGCAAAAATCCATTAAGCCCCGCCCACATTCATTGTGTCGCGTCACTTCCGGTCTTACGAACTTCCGGTTTCGGCTGTTCCATCTTTCTTATCCTTCTGTCCTTTTAGTGTCCCAGGAAGTGTCCCACTTGATTAAAAAGGGTTCCCTCTTCATGTTTACTCATTTAATCAGTGCTCTGCAATCATAATAACGGAAGTACTCCGGCGGCCATTTTTGAAGTGGTATACATATGGAATGTGTATGGGCAAAAGAGACAGAGAGAAATATATATAAAAAATTAAGTTATCCAATTACAAATGGAATATAAACATGAAATATTAATACATATACTAAAAAGGTGTGTATATCCTCCAGTTATACCCAGTTATACCCAATATGTGCTCTACAAAGGGTTTAATTGTTTCTAAATGTTCATGCAATATTCCATTCTGTTTTAAGAATAATTTTTACCTAAGTTGAAAGCAACAAGGCAGATTGTAGATTATGCTGGAGTGAAATGTTTTGCTATCACTTTACTCACTCAAATCCATAGCAGGGAAAATATATTACGTACCATGTTAACCAATCAAAAACAAGAGAAGGGAATATAAGGCACTCACATCAAATACAACTCCTTGTTATTGTTGCAAGAACCAATACACAAATGTACAGAGAACATTTTCCCAATAACTAAAGATTCAGCGTTCCAGAAAAAAAAAGGAGAAATTAAACTGGCATAATGTATACAATCCTAGAACATAGAGAGATTTGGCAAAGATCTTAAGTATATCAATAACCGCGGAAATTAAAAAAAATTACTGCAGCAAATTGTAAAGTCAATGCAGGCAAAAAGCAATTCACAACAACCGTATAAACATATACAATGCCAAATACATTAATCCTAATTACATAACTCCCCTTCCCCTCCCCACCCCCCCAAAAATAAAAAATAAAAAAATAAATAAAAGGAAAGGATAATATTTGCTTTGTGTAATTACTAAAAATAAGATTATTGGTACACTAAAGCTAGCAGAAGTCTTCATATTTTGCTCTTCTAATATTCAGAGAAAAGTGAGAAATAAGCATGAGGGGAAGGCTGAAAATAGAACACTCTAAAAGTATCCACCTGAGACCAATCAGCCAATCAAAGAATGTCCGGAAGAAAAAGCTTCACTCCTCGAAGGCTGATGCCCACTGAAGATAGAAAAAATATTTGACCCCCAAGGAGCTAAAGTAGTAAATTAAACCAGTATATGAGGACAGACATAAGAATTGAGAAGCAGAAACAGAAGGATGGAAACCATACAGAGTTTTGGAATTTTGGGGAAACAAAATGCATAATGAAAAGACAATGAGATTTTATTAGATGCAGATTAGTAAATGTCGCTCCTTTTGGAGGAAAAGAAAATGCATCAACATTAAATGCGCTAAACTCCAAAACTCAGTTGAAATAAGACCAGAAAAAAAAAAACTTATTTGCCAGTACATCAGCCCACAGATTCTCTTCTTGTTCCATCTCAGAGCATTGTGTAAGGTTTCTTATAGCAAATGACGTATCAATCCCGCTAAGGTCACATGTAACTGCCCGAAATTGAACCTTTCATGTCAATCCACCACCAAGCACAGGAAATTCTACGCAGCAACATCAGTACTAGGTTGCAGTTGCGTCATTTTTAATCCAAATAAACTTAAATGACACAAGCCACAACTTTTTGCCTTTTAGTTTATCTTGGGATCTCTATTGGCCCAGTGTGCATACGTCAACTTCAGTGCAAATGTTATGTAGGGCCTGGCACTATATAAACTGTTTTCATCAGTAACCCAGTGCCCGATTCGAACTGTTCCTAATGTCCGCATACTTGTTACAGCTAGTTTTGACCTTGATTTTTTATTTTATTTTTGTCTACCATTTACCTGACCTGGCTATTTCTGACTATGAGTTTAGTTTATTCTAAAACCAGTTTTGTCTTTGACCTTGTCTAGTTCCTGACAGTATCCTGTGTACCAAGCTTAAGCTATTCCTGATTCTTACTTTGTATTATTCTTTGTTTTTGGGACCTTGGTCCCCTTTGCTTATCTGTCCTATATAGTTAGAGTAGTTCTGTTACTTCCTGTTTCCATCTAAGCATTAAGCCCTGTCCCCGTCTATGGTCCGGTAATACTACTATCTATCTCCACTATTGTTCCTTTGTTAGGTTGATGCCCTATATCTTGCTGAGGATAATTTGTATTCTTGAAATTGTATTTGTGAGCATAAATATAAGGAGTACTTGTTATCACTGGTCAGCCTGAGCAATATAAAATGTGGTTCCCCCTTTATAGAGTGTAACACCTGATTTCCTAAACTATAATATAGATAAGTCAAGTTGTATAATAAAGCAGTGTATAGTTAAAACAAATTAAAGCTGTCTTGTCATGTTATGTCATTGTCATAGTCTATCTACATTAAGACTATCTTTAAAATATGTACTAATTTTTTCCCCCCTCATTGCTGCATTTTTTCAATCTTACACCCATATTTGCAAGAATAAGTTTAGTTTGGAAGAAAACATATGTCTAATGCAGTTGCCTGCCTAATTAGTATAAGTATTCTTGTTCCCAATGATTCCTAGCTCCTGTTATAAGTGGTCCATTACTGCTAGAAGGCATTCATTTTAAATATAGCTTTCCCGGTTTATTATTAATGCATCTCTCTTTATTTTAACTTGGTGTCCAGTCCAGATACACCTGCATTGTTTCATTGTTTGTTTTAAATAAATAGTGAATCGCCAATTTCCAAATATTTGTTTTGTTTTGTTTTCTTGTTCTTCAATATTTTCTCTGCTAAACGGTATACTATTTGAAGAATATTGTGCTAGGAAAGCACTAAGCATTACAGTTTTAATAAGTATTTATTCTAATATTGTTATAGTTTGAACCAGTCAGTGAAAGTTTGCTATATGTCACTAGCTAAGTCAAATTGCTTGTTATTAAAAACAAATGGCTAATTTGTAGATTGTGAACAGACAAATGTGCAAACATTTACAGAGAATGAATACCCAAAGATGGGTGATAAGCAGCTTAGTAATATATGCAGGTTTGTTAGTATAGTTGATGTTGAGAGTGGGACTGAGGTGGAAGAAGAGAAGTAGAGCAACAAAAAATAGGGGGAAGACTAATAAGAAAGTCTCATATTAAAAAAGTATCAGAGTGTTTAATTAAAAAAAAGAGAATGCATTTTGAGAAATCAAACTGCATTACTGCAGACACTGTTTTTTTCTTATACATAAAATTGCTATTCCAGTCTTACATTAGAATTGAGTAACATTTCTATGTTTTCTGTAGTGTGCTAAAAAAAATCCTCTTTTGAATGTTTGGGTTTTTTTTTGGTTGATTTTGTTGTTGTTTTTTTGTTAACTCTTTCGTGTGTTTTTTTTTTTTTTCAGTCTTCGTTTTCTTGAGAAGGTAGCATGAAACAGACAATCAAATAATATCAGAGTTTGACAACTTGGCTTAATAATGTAATACAAAATTCTAGTCGTAGTCATATCTTGGTGACTTGGTAAACAATTCATTAAAAAAAAAAAAAAAAAAGAAGAAAAGCAATATAGGTAAATGCCATGTCCCAGCTGAGAACAGAGACTAAACATTTAGACGAAGTAGGTTAGGTAGACAGGGAGATTGTTATGAAATATTATTGCTGCATAATATGCTAGCTTGTCACAAGTTAGTGCAATAATAGGTACGTTACTAACGTGCTATATATGTCACTGGGACTTGTTGAAGTATTTAAGACTCTGCATGCAGTAAAGGAATATCACATGAATATAAAATAAAGGTAACAAATGCAGTAAATGTAATTGTAACCAGACAAATGGACGCACAGGAACAGAGGGGTTGAGGGCCCTGCTCAATGAGCTTACATGCTAAAGGGAGTGGGGTAATGAAATAGAGTGCTAGAAAAGTATTCACTGAGAACTTAGATTACTTTTGACAGTTGCGGGATTGGAGTCATGGGGGATGAAAACCCGCTAACAGTTTTTTTTCACAAAGTGTGTTTTTAGAGATTGGAGTGGAGACTGGGTGAAATTCTAACGGAGAAGGGTATAAGGTAAGAGAGTTCCACAGAAAAGGTGCAGCACTGGAGAAGTCTTGGAGGCGAGCATCAAATGTGGGAGTACGGACAGAGGATAGACGTAGGTCTTCGGCAGAGCGCTGGGGCATCGACGGGACATACTTGTGTATTAGAGAGGATAGGTAGGCTGGAGCAGCATTATATAGGGACTTGGGAGCAAGCACCAGAATCTTAAATTGAGCCCTATGTAGGGACTGACAGAGGGGAGCTGGGGGGTTATGGGAGGTGCGGGTGGACAGGAAAATGAGCCTTGCCGCCGCATTCATTATAGACTGCAGCTGTACAATCAGGGAACAAGTAAGACTACTGAGAAGGGGATTGCAGTAGTCAAGGCAAGAAAGAACAACGGCATGGACCAGCACTGTAGCTGCATCTGGTGTTAAATAGGGATGGATCCGAGCTATGTTTTTGAGATGGAAGCAGTGGGATTTGTTGATCGACTGGACATGAGGGGTGAAGGAGAGGTCGGAGCCAAAGAGAACAACTAGGCAGCGAGTCTGCGAGGTTGAGGTGATGGTGGCACCATTTACTTGGAGGGAGACATGGGAGTAGCAACACTTGAGGGAGGAAAGACCAGAAGTTCTGTTTTGGACAGATTGAGTTTAAGGAAGTGAGCAGCCATCCAATTGGAAATCGCAGAGAGGCAGTCAGAGACACAAGTCAAGATGGGCGGAGAGAGATCAGGAGAGGACAGGTAAATTTGCGTGTCATCTGCATATAAATGATAATGGAAGCCAAAGAAGCTGATGAGTTTACCAAGGGAGGCAGTATAGATGGAGAACAGTAGGGGACCAAGGACAAAACCTTGGGGAAAGCCAACATAGAGGGGTTGGGGAGAAGAGACAGAACCAGAGAAATAAACACTGAAAAAGTGCTGGGAAAGGTAGGAGGAGCACCAGGAGAGTGCAGTATCTCGTAGACTGAGATTGTGGAGAATGAGAAGAAGCTGTTGATGAACAACAGTGTCAAAGGCAGCAGAAAGATCAAGGAGAATTAGGATAGAGTAATGGCCGCAAGATTTAGCAGCGAGTAAATCGTTGGATACTTTGGTCACAGCTTGTTCCACAGAATGACAAGCGCGGAATCCAGACTGAAGCAGGTCAAGCAGAGAGTTGGTATTCAAGGTAGTCTGTCAATCTCGCATATACAACTCTCTCAAGGACTCTCACATGGCAGCACAAGAACTACCAGTTCGCAAACCAACCACAGTCAGCCAATGTCTAAACTTGGCAGGGAACCGCAGCAGCATGGAGACTGCAGAGGGTAATGTAGCAATGCGGGCGGGATGAGGTCCTTTTCCAGCCCCATGCTTATCTGGAGGGCGACATCTGTTAACCACAGACTCAAAGGCTCCGTGAGTCCGAGTCTTTCCCATATCAAGAGCAGCGAAGGGGGGAAGTTGTTCTTCCGGCAATCTCCTCAGGACCCTCGACCTAGGTAGGCAATCAGCATGGGTAGCTGATTCTCCCGAAAGAGGCCGTCTCAGCCCCCATCCACAGCACTCTTCACCTCCCTCTCAGTGTTGGTTGGTGTTGGAGCCATGCCTTTCTCCAGCATTGCCCAGAAGCATTGAAATATCTTGTCTATTTGCTCGAGTGAGCGCTCCACTATATTGCAGAAGTCTCTGTATCGTGCAAAGTACAGAATGATACATAAAGCATACAGTACAGTACATGGTTTTTAATATAAAAACAAAACAAAAAACATGAGAACCAAATGGCAAGAAAGAAAAAAAAAACGTATAAGAAAAATATGCACCACAAGGGTGCAATAGCAGGGATTATGTTGTTTTTATGATTGGTTTGTCAAACAAAATAATAAGAAAAAAACCTGCTAGTCTGACAGTGACAAAGAAAACTACCTTTGTATCTTTGTCTATACATCACAGGACAAAAAGCTATGTAGATGGTACATTAAGGAATATTATGGGTTAAAGAAGATAAATCAGAATACATAAGGGCTAATGGGAGAAGAACATATAAAGTAAAGGTGACACTTTTTATTACCCACATTCTGTCTAATGTAGAAACCTGAGTCTTGAAACAATCAGATTGTTCTGTATTAATGATTTTATGACACAAACAGTGGAGGTGGTTGTACTTTTTATCAGCATCTTAAGTGAGGTCACTGTAGATCTTGTTACCACCCCCCAGAGTTTTGTATGAAAAGCATATAGATTGTATTATTTTAACCAGTGTGAGCTGAGTGCTTTACATTTATGGACTCCTTTTAAGCAATAATTTTGGTGTAAATGGTATAGTCCATTAAAATACAGCATTTTCCGGATCCTAAATCGGCTAATCTGTCTCCCACTACACTGGCCTGTCTATATACGTCTTCAAGATGTTAACTCTGACCTCATCCCCTCTTCTTTATTTCCAAAGACATTTTCTACATAATGCATCTCTCCTCTGGCCCCCAATTAAAAGTGACACAACTTGCTGTCAAAGGTCAGGAGGTCGGAATATTTTCCATTGAACACAGGGAAGCTACTGCTGGACCAGAAGTCATCCCCAGCACTAATGTGTCTAATTGCACTCTGATGTTACCTATTTTGTGGCCATAGAAGTAGTGCTCTGGGAGCTATTAGCCCTTAAAGCAGCAGGCTCACATAACTGTCCAACACAAATAAATAATGTTTACTGCTACTTTTTTCCTTGCTTTTTAGAATAGTGCCTGAATGTATCACTTTCCTTCAGTTTTGGTTTCAGGCTTCCCATTATTCATAGGAGAGGGCTGCTTCTGTTAGCATTATTAGATACTGTATGCTTAGAGAGGCAACAAGTCACATCTGGTCTGTAATGCAGTTTTGCTGATGAGAGATGTTGAGACTATAATTATATTTTACAATGAGACATACGAAAGAATTGATCACACTAAGAACCTCAAGATGTCCCCTACATTGTCATTATTTATTTATTTATTTACTTATTTATTTATTTATTTATTTGGTGAATAAAAACTAAGTTAGCATCACATGATGCATGGATGAAAGGGTATAATTACAAAAACAGTTTAACAGGCAGTAATAAATCAGTACCATGGAGAATCCTGTATCCAAGCTTATAGTTTATAAATAATACGTACCCCGTAAATACGGTACATTCTTTTAACCATGGCACTGTCTTTTACTGTTCACCTAGGATTCTCCATAACTACATTAATGTATACATAATTCTCAATGAGCTCTCTATCTGTCAGACTTTATTAAAAGGAAACTATAGTCACCCAGACCACTCCAGCTCAATGAAGTGGTCTGGGTGCCAGGTCCCTCTAGGGTTAACCCTGCCTGCTGTAAACATAGCAGTTTCAGAGAAACTGCTATGTTTACACTAGGGTTAATTCAGCCTCTAGTGGCTGTCTCATTGACAGCCGCTAGAGGCGCATCTGCGACGCTGGAGGCATATTATTACCTGTTCTGTATTAAATTTATATATATGTGTGTGTGTGTATGTGTATATATATATATATATATATATATATATATATATATATATACACACACACGCACACACACACACACACATATATAAATTTAATACAGAACAGGTAATAATAAACTCTCAATGCATCCATACTGGTCAAATATTTTATAAATAAATTAATATAATTGCTATATCTATTGACTACTGTATATATTTGAGTAAATGCCTAAGATTTTTTTATCCTTATTTTTTTTTTAACCAGGTTCTTGTCAGCGAGGACTCAGATGGTGAGGGTATCATTGCTCATTTTCCTGCCCATGAGAAACCCATCTGCTGTATGGCTTTTAATCCAAGTGGTAAGAATCTGGATCTCTGTATTTCTTATCTGATACTTTTACAAATCTTATTTATTGGAAGACATTGTAGAAATGTAAATGTTTTACTCTATTATATCGAGGCATGAACTGGAAGGACTAGCCTAATTAAGAACTATGGCCTCACAGGTCCTTGTGCCGGGAAAGCAAACTATCCTTAGCTATAGCAGCATACCAGTCCTGCAAATGGCTCACACATTATGGAGTCTGAGTACGTATACTGTCTAGAAGTGACTCAAAGTTTGAGCTGTATGAGATTTATGCTGGCACATAGGTATTGCGTAAAGGGAGAGACAAATCAGATTAGTGCCAGGGCTAAGATCAGTGGAAACCTCCAATGCCTGAATAACTGAGGTCGTAAATGCATGCCTCCTAAATTTGTGACTAGGAGAATCTGAATGGGTGTTCCTTCCTAACAGACATTGCCAGTGATGCAACTTGTGTGTCACTGACGACACACGTTGTGGCTCACCTGGAAAGCTGGTGTTAAGCACTCCAAGCTCACTGACAGTCTCCTTACTGTCCCCCTACACAGATGACTATGCAGACAGTGCTGCTGTACAGCGCGAGTGTATTGAATGATGCACTCTCTCTGTGCTGTCTGAGGTCCAGTTTCTCCAGTTTCCTGGAGTTCATGGTAACAAAATCAGGAAGGACGGACAGGATCTGCATAACGGGACTGTCCCAACAAAAGTGGGAGAGTTGGAAGGCATAGAAAAGAGGTTCTGAGAATTCTAAATAGTTGGGATGCAACAAATATTCATCACCGGTGGTAAATTGCCATAGATACAATGACTCTGGTTTGAAAGGCCTCTGATCTTATTTCAAGTCATCAAGTCACTAAATGTAAAAAAAGAAAGATAAATTTTACTTTCTGGTGCAGGTGGCGCAGGTGGCGGTTTGGATCACATAAGGATAAATACCCAACTTCCCACATATGCCTACCAGGTGCAGAGGCAAAGCTGTTGCACACAAGGTGCACAGAAATGCATCTCAACCCTGCACCGCATAAATGCAACACAAAGCATGCAAATGTGTACATATATCTAGATTGTAAGTTCCCACAGAAATAGAGCACTCAATTAATCCTATATTTGTTTGTTAAATTTTGTATTGTACATCACTGCAAAATAATAATAACATGGGTTCCAGTTAAATAATTCAGCTGTGTGCATTATGCTTACATTTCATTTGCTTTGGCATTGGTAAGCTCATATAACTCTTTTGTAGTACAGAGAATTTAAATGGAATAGATGATTCACATATGAGACGTAAGCATGCCTCAATAAACTAACTGAAATTCAGTATTACCCAGGTGGTCATTTGAGATACTTAAATAGTTAATTTAAATATCACATCATTAGACATTTTGTTAAACTGTAAACCTATTGGAAAGTGAAGAAAGTTTATTTTCAATGTAAAAATATGTTTATATTGATCACTACTTATAAATAGGAACCTTTTGTACATTATGTTTATGCAGTAAACAACGTTCATCTAGTTACATATTATGACATAAACCATTTGATAGGGAAATGTAATGGTTTGAAGAAGATAGATGGAATAGTATTACTTTCACAGACAAGAACACGGACAAGATGTGTATTATGACATATCAAACTTCAAGAAACATATTTACATTTTTCAAATTTGTTTGACATTCATATTTGACGTGTTGTTGTTTGATCATTAGACAACCTTGTTATTAGTTATACAGTGTCCTGGAACTATCCATTCATGTATAGAACCTTTAGTTTTGTAATCAGGAGTGTACAAAGTCATATGGCTGTGTTTCATGAGTTACTATAGTTGCTTAAATGCTTGAATGATATGGCTGCGGGGGTGAGCCCTTTCCCACTCTCTTTTGAGACACGGGTCATGAACGCCTGGGCTATTTGCACGATCATAAAACAATAAAGAACTATTCCTCTGCCTTTCTGAGGCACTAGGCTTGTAGCTAGGTGAGCTTAAACGTATTAATTAACTGTGACCAAGTGCAATGAGACATCTTCATTTGTCATTGTGCACTGAGAAGCTATTGTGATTGACCATCATGTGGTCACACCACTAAGCAGACAGTTAACTGCTGCTCTTAATGAATGAAAACTGGCATTAATTGGGAAATCCCATAGATTATGAGGTAAGGTTACAAAAAACCTCAAAGTTGTAAACGGGTTATTTACCGTATTTGTCATTGTTAATAGAATAGAATTGCCCTTTGTGGTAACATCTATATTTATGCTCACTAATTCCAAAGATCTCACATTTTGCTTTCAGCAAACTGAGGAATGTCCGTTTACAAGTATAGTAAATTTAAAATACAATAACCATCAATAATATATATTCATAAATGCTGATTTATGTTGGTGAGTTTTTCTTGTTGACCCTATTCCACAGAACATACACAAAACATAAGACCCTACGTCAGGACAAACACAAACATGAAAGAAATGTCAGTATTTCCTTCAGGTCAAAACATTTTTTTTTCTTTTTTTAATTTTTTTATAACTGTATTGTACGATTTTATTCATACATAACCGAAAATGTAAAGCAAAAAAAAAAATAAAATGTGTTTTACAAACAATTATATACACTGCATATTTACACAAGAAGACATGGAAAAGGATTGCCAAACGGGAGGGCAATATCATCACAAATGTAATTATAAAATAGCATATAATGAAGAACAGGCATGTCAAACATTTTATAAATACAGATGTGCAGTTCATATGAAAATGTTAAACTATGACACTTTTAAATGTGCATTGCATTGAGAATTATGTTAATCCTTTAGAAGACCACAAAAGTCATCCACACCACATTATCTCAATGCAGTGGCCCTGTAGTTTTACCCTGCAATGTAAAACATTTTCACTTGGCTGTTTGAATCTTATGTTTTCCTACGAGAAGCATTTAATTGGGCGCATGCACAGCACTTGCAGCGCACGTGCTCTTCGTACTATCTATGAGGGACATTGGATTGGAGAAGAAGCTGGGTGAGACTCCTACACGACTGTGCAGAGATATTAGAAGTGTGCAACAGCTTGAGGGAGTCTCAGCAGTGGAAAGCTCATTTTTTTTTTTCTTTGAAGGTTTGAACAGGGGGCCCTAAATCTAAATATGCATTGGAACACTACAGCGTTAGAAATACAGGTTAGTATTCCTAACTTTGTAATGTCCCAGTCCCTTTAAAATGTGTCTGAAGGCAAGTATGATTGTCACTGTATACAGAATGACATTTAATTTATACTTTGAGCTAGCCAAATGGCTGACACATATATAATATTTATTTACATATGTATATCTGAAAATATAAAGTAGACATAACATGCAGTTTCACACAACCCAATCAGCATAAATAATTTCGGTATTCAATACTAAAAACGAGGAAGCAAACTTCAGTGGAGTATATGTTTTTAAAATAACAAATTTGCTAATTCCTACAAAAAAGTATTGCTGTCTAAATCTATGCCTGCATGGGGCAGGGGTGTTTCAGCATGGCTTTACCTTCAGGGGTAAAAGAACACTCCAAGCACCATAACCACTACAGCGAGCTGGAGTGGTTATGGAGCTAGGAGTACTCTGGCGCCCTCAACGTAAGTAGTCAAACTGTTATACAATGATTTAACTTCTTACCTCGGCTCCTCTAGGTACTCCTCCCTACCTTCACTACAGCCATTAGACAGCCAAAAGCTCTCTATTCTGGGTAAGCCTGACTGTAGAGTGTTTAGCTCCTTGGCTGAAGCGATCACCTTATGCTCTCAGCCAATGCAGTGAGCCATAGTGGTTTTGGTACCTGTAGTATTCCTTTAAACCATTTATTTTATCTTTTGTTTTTAAGTTGCTTTACCTTTGTATAACAAGGAAGCTTGTATGGACATTAGTTGTTATCCATAGTTCGTCATGGAGTAAAGTAAGGAATAGGAAAATAAAAGGAAGACTCCTCTGACAATTACAGAATAATTTAACCTTTATTGTTAGCTCTTAGTATTTGTGCTCAGACATAGCTCGTATAGGGGCGTATACAACCCCTCTCATAATTACAGGCGATTAAAATAGCCATTGTACTTCTCGCATTTATAACCCTTAATATGTCCATATGTCAAGCACAGAAGGAAAAGAGCATTTCCCCAGGCCACAGTAAAGAAACAATGGTCTCAAATATAAACCTGGCACCTCAACTGTTAAAATAGGATCTCTTGTATGAAATACATGATGTGATTTGTCAAAGGGTCACCAACACATGCATGTCTAATTTTTGCAAATTTTAAGAGCTATTTATTAAATCAGGTTTTTTTTCTCATCTGTTGCTTCTTTTCCACTCTAACCGTCTTTTATTAAGACCACCTTCAATTTTTCACCAGTGCAATGGATTTAGTAATGTACCTGTCAATTTCTACTTACTAAAAGGAGTTTTGAAATTTGAAATTTCTGCAAAAACGAGTGGAATTTACTATGAAGAAAACAGTAACGTTTTAGATAACCTGTAGAATACCTTAATAAACACTATCAAAATAATGACTACATTTTTCCCTTACTTTACGGAACATTTTGAGGAATCTCCCCCATGCAGTCTATGTGGGTAGATTAAACTGAATGTAGTATCACCAACTGATAAGCTAAATAATATTTTCTATAACAAGTCAATGACTGTGAACAATAAGCATTGCTTGGTACGAAAATTCTCCAGGGGGCAGCATTAGACAAATTGTGTGATGTTCTCCGTTTACACTTTAAACTACATTATAGCTAACTTAGTAAACTCTTTTTTTCCTGCTGGAGTTTCCCAGACTTTTCTCAGAAGTATTTGTTAAAAATGCTAGTTTGTTAGGCTATAGACACAATTATCTGATGTACCATGAGTTTTCACTCTAAAACCTTTGCCCCCTCCTATTTATGGAACATTATCCATTTTCTAGTGAACCTACAGTATTGTAGCGTCATGGTAGACCTAATCTCAGGTCTAATTGTCCTCATGTGGTTTCTTATAATTTAGAATAGGGTCCTTTGGGATCTCATGTCATTTTACTGAGCATAAGTCCTGCGAAAACCTCACAAATTTCAAACGTTTTTGAATTTGTTGTTTGAACAGAAACTGGCTCATTTGCAGATTGTTTTCTTTATTTTTTTATTTTTAGTATACCACGTCTTAATTTTCTGTGAAAAGACCCCTAGAGGTAGAGAGATAATTTTTGGATTGAAGGTCAACCAATATATATATATATATATATATATATTTTTTTTTTTTTTTGTAATACATATATACACACACAAACATATGTCTGTTACGCAATCCCATACAAAGATTGCTGGACCGCTCCAGAAATCACCTCTAGTTACCATCTGAGGTGGCCTTACAAGAATGCAAGGTTATATATACCTTAGAATGCAAAGTAAACACTGCCTTTTCTCTTAAGCTATAGTGGTTGTAGTGCTTAGTGTGTCCCTTTAAGTGGGTTTTCATTTTGTGAGCAAATTGTCATGACCTTAGTCAACATTAAAACTGTTAATCACAAATGAATTGTGCATGTGATAGGTGTAAAGAGTGGGTTAAAAAGCACATCCTCTTAATAAACTGGCTTTCACATTGACAGTGAAGATAGCAAGTTGTTAAGATGTTTTTCTTTTAGTTTTTTTATTTAATAAGGGAGACATGTATCCAAGTGTTCTGTTTTAAAAAGTTGTACAAAAAAAAATATAAAATGATAGCAGTCACCAGTGGAATGTCCCTGCTTGTTCCACTGGTTTCTATGGTGATTGCCCAAACAGGAAGAGATCGTCAAGTACATGTTAGTTGCGGTACTCCACACAACTGAAAGGTTATATAGGCAAATAAAATCTGTGGAAAATTCAAGAACAAAACTTTGTGAGCAAGGGATGAACAATTTAAATTGCTGCTAAACTATCACTCCTTTGATGGTTTGCCTATGCATCATGGGAGTTCTACAGAAGATCTGCTATCTTTTAGATTCCCTTGGACTAAATCATCTTAAAATTATCCATACAACATATATACTCTTTTCTTTATTATCTGTTGATTAATGCAGCTTTTTGTGACAAGTGCATATTCAAATAGAAAGAGATGAGGGTAAAATTGAGTCATACGCTTTAAGAGTTATGGCTTCACAAATGATTTATAGTGGACCTTTCACCTATTTTTTTTCTCACATTGATTGTTCAACCATGAAAAAATAATGCCTGTTATATTAACATGCTTTTAAACCACCTCGACAATTTTAAAAATATTTAAGATAGAGATATTTTTTTTTTGTTTTAACTCTGATTGCCATCTTCGCACTCGTTTTCAATAAAGCACCTAGACTTATAACATATAATACCTACGAAAAAAATAAATTTCAGGCCTTCTAAAAAGCATATTCTATGTATTAATGAATATAGATTTTGCGGATTTATTATTATTATTTTTTTTGAATTCCTGCACATCAAATGCGTGACACAATTAGTGCTGCTGTGACTGCACCATTAAAGTTTGCTAATCTGTCTATATTTAGGTAGCACATTTTTAGATATTAATGTATTAGAGATTTAATTACTTGCTGTTTGACTTATTTACTGTTCCATTTCATGGACAACAAAGAGCTTCCTTTCCCGATGAGAATCAATGCCTTCATACTGACTGTGTAGTCCTCTTTTTAATATTTTTAAGAAAACATATGAACAGTTGTAGACCAACTACCTCTACTAGTGTAACAAACATGTACCATTCATAAATTCCAAGTCCCATTCAAGCAACCTATAACTACTAATGTGTTTGATCTGACAAATTTAGTATAGACATGTTGTTGTCCGTGTTATATATGTAATTATTATTATTTTGCAAACCTAGAAGAATGTGTTCTTTAGATCTGACATAGGCCTCGGTTTAATAATTTTGGATAAACTTTTAAAATTATCTAATATTATGAAAATTATTGAATAATTGTATATATTGATAAGCTTTTATACTTTATATATTTTTATATCTTTCTGAAAATTATTTTAGAAGTTTATTCTAAAATAATTTTAGTCATTTGGAAACCTTATCCAACAATATTAAATCAAAGTCTTAGTTTTTTAGTTGTTTTTTTTTAAATATAGCCATGTTAAATCTTTACAGATTATTATTATTATTTTAAAATATATCCTGGTTGATAGCTGAAAACTGACAAAAGCTATTTAAAAAAAAAATATATATATTAATACTTCCAGATTCCTATTGTAAATTTACATGAACTTCAACTTGTCCTTTGTGGGTTTTTTCCTCAATCTTGTACTGTATGTGTTAATATGTTATCTTCCAGAGCTTTTTAGAGCTTTAATAGCAAACTGTATTTTTCTTGACGCCCACCTTTGATTCAAGTCCGTGATAAATGGTAAAAACATACATTGATGAAACACATGACTCAAGGCAGAGGATCATCTTGTAAATGTCAAGAGAACAGGAGGACTCATTCAGACACACTTATATGTAGTATTCTTAGGTTACGACCTAGTAATGTTGCTTTCTGCTGGGTTTATGGACTTCACTAAGCCTGTAAATTAGTGCATTACTCTAATGAGGGCTATTCTTGGTAATAATGGTTCCTCCGATATTTTGGTTTTAAAGTTTTTTTTTACTTTCTTTCAAGGTTTTATGATTATTATAGGCTGCAATCATTAGTGGATAGAGATTAGAAACTTAAAATGCATTACATAAACAGAATTTCTAGTTTAACTCCTAAAAACAATCATGAATGGCCTTTCCTACCATCTCTTCTAAGGGTCTTATTCTAAGGTTGACTGACCCAGTCAGTTCCAGCTTTAGTGCCATATAAAGCTCCTCCAGCTAAATAAGTAGAACACTCCATGCTGATAAAAGGTCTGTATAGACCAAATAGTGATGATAGCACAGTGTAACATCTGATCCTTAAGGAGATAACAATATCTGTAAATATCACTTTCTGTTCTTGGTAAAATATGAAACTAATTCTTAAAGTGGCAGAGATCATTTTAAAATTGCATTTAAAAAAGTAATCAATAAGCAGGGTTGCTCATTAAACTATGAATTGAAGTGAGTTTAAATCAATATAGCAGAGCGTATCTAGGTTTACTTAAATTTTGCCATTTGATTTTCAGTTTGCTGCAATTCAGAGTTTAGTAAATAACACTGAAATTGTTTTTATTTTTTTTTTTATTTTTTTTAACTGTTCTTGTATGTATGTGCCAGTAGTGAGTGATCTTTGATTAAAGAATAGATTTGGAGTTGTGTTTTAGTACAACATCAGTGACTATGCCGTCATTTGCTTGTTTCATGACAAAATTCTTCAATTTATTTTTTTCTTCATATTTTTCCACATTGATCCTTTGCATTGTCTATGGGCATTCCTCATTAAAAGTAAAAGGATTAATAAAGATAAACTAGAAATAGATTTAAATAACAGCCCATGTAGCCAAAGTTAAACAATTTGCTTTGTGTATTTAACTGCTGCATAAAGACTTGCATTTTAGTGAATAATTGCTATAAAAGACATGTCATTATTTGAAACCAAACCTGTATTTTGATAAGGGGTGTATATGATCTCACATCACATATGCCATCAGGCAGGTATTGTCCCCTCTTCTGGATCCTTTTTTTGGCAGGTTTTAACTCTTCTGCCTAGACACCTCTAAACATCATCTTTACAAAGTCACTTATGACTATTGGAACCAGTTGACAAAGCTTTATTCTAGCAGGTCCCAAAACTCTGTAACAATGCCTCTCCAATGAGAGAACAAACTCTACTTCCCCCATGACAGAACACACATTACTGTTTCAAGAGAGCAAGAACAACCAAAATGTTTTGACACAAAGATAAGTTTTTTATATATTTTCATTCGATTAATGTTGACACTCAAAATGATGCACAAAACTAAACAAATACTAAATGTATACTAAAAAACTAAACAAATACTAAATAATACTAAATGTATTATTTACAAATACTATTTTTTCCATGTTAACATTTAGACTTAAGTACACAGTATTTTCATAACAGTGCTAAGAGAGAAAGTCAATGTCAGTTATATTGTCAGAGGAAGCTTTTATTTTGTGCCTGTCTATTTGTGTCTTTGTATCTCTTCCAATATGTATCTATCAATATTTCAATCCAACTTGTTTGTCATCCATTTGTCTAAAATCGCAGCAGATCCTCTTACCAGCGTTGCCTTGAAGGCTAAGGTTCCATCTAATGTGTTGACTTTAATTTTATGGATTAGAAAACCCACACAGTGTCACAGTGGGCCAAACCACCAAGTATTTTTACCATACAGATGGACACATTTGGTGGTAGAGGTGGATCTTTTGGTTGCTACCTTTAATTGCAGACCTTCATGGCCTTCTCTTCTCCAGAAGTGGGTCCATGTTGAGGTACAGCTGCCACAGTTGCAGAAAGTATTATCTATGTATTCAGACCTCTTGTCTTGCTAGGCCAGAGATGGGAGAGATTATGGAAGTCTCGACTTTTCATTGCACTGGCCATCAAAGACTGATGTAAGCTGTTCATAGTGACTCGTCTTGTGCAAATTTGCATGTGACTCCTGCATGGTAAGCACAAGGATTGAAGATGACAAACACGTTTTCCCATACATCTTGAGTAGTAAAAAAGCAGAAATTTAAACTGAAAACCTCTTGTACTTTGTATAAGTCTGCCACAACTGTCAGTGTACCCATTTTTGAGGATATTGAGAATGCACGTTCAAATGAAGGTAGCATTTCTGTTCTGTACCAGTCTCCTTGTTTTGTGCCTGTTTCTATCACAGGTTCCTGATTATACATCTGTGTTTAAACCATGCACTTTTTTACATGAAGGCTGTAGTGCCCATTTTATTAATGAGTTCTGCAGTGTATAGCCAGGCCAAGTACAGACAAATGGCCTTTTTTTGCATACAAAAATAAAAGATCTCTGTGTGGATGGTACTACTTGGTCAAACACTGATGGAGTTGCAAGGTGTGACATCATTTGTCCCAGTAACTAATTTTGGTCTGATCTGAACAGCATGACAGAGCATGCACAAAAATCTCTGCATGACCTATCTCAGTCTACATGGCACTGTTTAATCTATCTATACAGCCATTTGCAAACCTCTCCACTTAGTACTTTCTCATCTCATCATAGTTTGGTACCATAGTTAGCCCCAGCTACTTCAGTCTTACTGGGAGTTATCCCAGCAAGCCAGTTCTGTCCTGGAGAGACTGCCTCACTATGCCAACAGACATCTCATGTTTTTAGGCCTGCAGACCATAATTCCTGCATTTTAATGGCCTCCCCTGCTCCCTTGCCTGCCTTGCCTTGGCTTCAGATAGTTGTAACAATGGCACTATTTAAAATATATGTATTTTCCATAAGACATTTGGGGCTTTTTGAAGTTACACTGTAATGTTTTAATAATCGGCCGATCATTGTTGCAACATAAATCATATATAAACATGCTCAAATTCTGTATCAACTTGTAAAAGTACAAGATAAATTATAAGTATTTAGTGCACATTGTTAAAACCAAAGTCCAGGGATGGCTAATCTCTGCATTTCAAAAGCCAGTGCACCACATATCTTATAATGCTCTGCAAGAATAAAGCCTTTTATGTTGTGTTGCAAAATTTGATGTTGTCTCAAAAACATTAGCAGTGCTATGTTTAGTATGCTTCTGTTTTATAATATGTGGTAGTAGCTTTTTGAAACATTTGGGGAAATACTGGCGCAGTGAGTTTGCGGAACGCAGAGTTTACCCATGGTATTCAAGAATAATTGGCGGGCATGAATATGTAAGGGCTTGTAAAAGAGAGAGGGGACATGAAATGGTTTAAGTCCTTAATCCACTGAAAAGATTTAGAAAATCGTATATTACTTGGAGTCAGTATTCCTTGATATTGCAGAGTGTTTATTTTTTATGAGATAGGCAGACTTGTAAAATGCTGCTTTAAAGGATGCTTTAAACACAATTGTGAAACGTCCACTCCAACAGCTGCATCGAGTTTGTTTTTCAATTTTCCTGTTGCCTTTCTTGTTTATTAGCTGTGGCTCTGAGGTCAGAATTAAAACAAATATTTTAATGGCAGCATTTATGATGCTGGCAATGCTCAGCCCGGCAGAGAGCTGTGATCTGGACTGGACTCGATATGGGTGGTGCGATGTAGAAAGGGAACAGTCACAGATTTGTGAGAGGCTTCAAGGCGGAGGAGTTAGTAAATCACCCAACTGATAATCATCATAGGATCTGTGCTTTACAGTTGCATTAGCTGAGCTGACATGCTTCAGGGAGCCTTGCTTGTGGGGCCGTATAGGGTAGTTACAAGGAAAGTATTTAATGTGCTGATTTAAAAGGAAACACAAGCTTTGTTGACTTGTTTTTATGTAAGGGAAACTGTCACTACTTAGTACTTTGATTACTAATTCTGGATATTTTACATATGTGTGTTTGTAACATCGGAGAAGATAAAATGTAGTAATCCACACCAATGTAATTATCTTGACACTGGGATAGAACACCTCCATCTTGGACCCCTGTCTGCAATGTTTTAAGTTCTGCTCTTTTGTTTCATTAAAAGTAGTCTGTGGGCGAGATGAAGCTAGAACGATGTTCCTGTTTCTCCTCCCATGCAATGTGTGCCATTGGTATAAAAAAGGTGGAGGGGGAGGCGGCGCCACAGGTGAAAAAAAAACCTGATTATAAACTATACAAGCACATATACAAGACACTACATAAGAGAAAATAGATACAAGAGAAAAAAAAAAAACAGAGTTCAAAATATAGATATTGAATAATAATCAGGTGTCCAAAAAGTAAGTCCAACAGAGTTGGAAAACAGCAAAAAGTCCAAATAAAACCTTGTATAAGAAGTCAATCACAATCTTGTCAGGGGAAGTATTCCCCAGTAAGGTATGGGCATGGGATATTTGTGAGATCCGTATGAAAAAATAAAAAGACAGCAAATAATAGTGCAGTATATCCCAACAGGTACTAAGTACTATTTTGTATTATCTATATTTTGAACTCTTTTAGTTTTTTTTTTATCTTGTATGTATTTTCTCTTATGTAGTGTCTTGTATAGTTTATAATCGGGTTTTTTTTTTTCAACTGTGGCGCCGCCTCCCCCTCCAACTTTTTTTTTGCTTTTTCTACTCTATAGGGCCTGTGAGGGAGCCCTGTTTTTCAAGTGTGCTGCCTTATATTTATCTCTGTAAGGTCTAGTTTATTAGCGCTGATCCTTTGTACATATTTTTACTGTGTGCCATTGGTATAGACTGAACTGGATTGTGATGTCATTTGCTAAATCTGAAATAGGCATTTAAAAAAACAAAAAAACAAAACACATTTTTGGTGTTTTTTTTTAATGTGTGTGCTTGTATTGACAATATGCTGGTACCTTGAATGACATGTTGCCTTTACCACATTATTTTGTACCTATAAAATATATTTTATGTTTAAATATAATTTTCTCTTATTGTGTGTGTCAGTTCTTTTGGCCCTTTAGAGAGGAAATATAAAAACAAAACAACACATTCTGTAAAAAGCCTTAATGTATTTAATGAGCAAAGAAAGAAAATATTGCTTAATGGGAACTCTGCACTGAAATAAGGTTATTATAGATGGTTTGCAATGTGGTGATTATTTTTTCACGCTGCTTTCTAATATGCGGCCTGTTTCACATAAATAACATTTTATGCAATTTCCTTAATGGCAGAGAGGAAAACATATTAACTGTGCATGGAAGTGTTAGATTTCTAAATTAATAGGATTTGTGTACAGTCAATTAATTAGTCATGGTGTGAAAACAGGTCAAGATAGAGAATGTGCTTCAAAAAGAACCTTGTTTTAATAAATATCTCGTCTTAGGTCTTGTTTAAGTAAATAATTGATATTTCAGAGGCGTTACTTCTTCCAGCTGAGTGGCTTAAGAGCTGTGAAGTGCAACACATCCACATCTGATATAATTACCCTCCCTTGGCTACAAGAGTGCTTTTCCATCTATTAATAACAGGGAAATTAATGTTGGATCTGCAGTAAAAGAGATTAAACTGTGTACCCCTTTCTACGCCTGACTGCGCCTTTAACGGACCTGAAAGTCCTCTGGTTATTTAAATGCTGTTTATTGAAAAACGATGGTGGTCTCGGGTTAATGGGTAAAGAAGTTTAAATTGAAACATTTCTGCAGACCTTTTCTCATTGATCAGACCAGGTGGCCAGAAAACAAAACCAGGGCTTTCTCATCTTAACACATTCACGACGACTTTAAAATCTCTCTGTGAACATTTAATATACCTGATTGGATTTGGACTTTGATTATGTAAGCAGGATGAGTTTAGAATGTAGAAAACAACACAATATTGCTGTTACAGTGTAAGAAAAAAAATCATGCTTTGGAGTTTGTTCTCCAAACAGTGACTTGTGATGAATTGACAACTGACTAGCAAAATTAGGGCCAGTATCCAATTTAGGAAAATAAATCTCCAATTTGGTTATTTTAGTACAAGTTTTAAGAGTAATAGTACATCTCCCACAAAGCAAAAGTTTGTCAATAAGCTAAGCACAAAAACCTGAAATGATTGAACCATAACTTGTGCAAACACTTTGGCTTGCTGAGCATGATAGGACGCGTTGCACAAGGCATGGCAACATATAAACTAAACATTTCAGTCCTGCATTTCTGTTTCATTAGATTAAGAAATGACATAAACATGTAATAAACATGTAAATGACGCATGCATGGAATTTCGGACAGTGTGTGGGATTTTATAAAATAGAGTTTTTTTTGTTTTTTTTTAATTTAATCTTGGAAGACGTGTAGGTTTTTTTGTGCAGCGTTAACCATTATTGGTTGCAGCTGAATTTTGCTTAGTTTTACAGATTTTATGGACACATAATCAGGAAGTAAAGTTTTCCTCATATGATGTCCCAAACAGAGAGGTCGGCTCTGGGTGCTGTGAAATGTTTTTGTCATACTGCTTGAAAATAAAAACCTCTACAATAAGCCAATGGTTAGTTTTACTTCAAGGTGTTACATGTTTCTAAGTTTTTCTAAGCATACATTTTATCTTTTACTGCCATCTACACCTTTCAGCTGAACTTCCTGCATTGTGTAGAAAGTGTTAATAATGTGTTATATGAGTATTGTTATTAGTTTGGTCTAATTTTTCATTTTTGATATATTTTTTTTGAACATGTGTAGCATAAAGGGGCTAAGAAATAATTTATGAGCTTGGGCTGATAGCAGCCTTCCCTGGTCAGTTTGCTGGTGAAAGCCATTAAGTGTGGGTTAACAACTGTATTTCAAGACTTTAGCAAGCGGCTAGACTGCAGAAAGACAGATGATAGCTCCTAGCTTAGCAGTTTGGCTTTGATTAATGGGAAATTTATTGCTTCATGGTGGTCAGCAGCTAATTTCACACCCATCAAAATTAAAGCTCAAATTTCCTTAGCATTACAAAGCAGACACAGATGTTTTAGGCTACCACAATAGTCAACGGGCCAAGCATTTTAGGTTTTTGGTTGCTAATTAGAACATTGCCTACACAATGCATATTAATTAACAGCATAGCACCTGATATATAAAAGAAAACCTGTTACTTGGAATAATTTTTTTGGCCTAAGAAAATTTAATAATAATAATCATTCACAGTTGTATTAGCCTGCCATTCAATGTTTTCATGCCAGGAGAGGCCACATTGTGCACCTACGTCTGTAATGAACTTGCCGAAACGCGTTGTGTTTTCTAAAGAAGTTTTTCCTGTGTACAGCTTGCTGTGTTCCTATATGTAAGTATTTTTATCTATGTTTATAATACATGTTTAAATTGTACATTTAACCCCTGTTTATCATTCCATTGTATATGTGAACACTGGGGGAGAACACAGGAGCTGAGGAACATTCCTTCCATTCTACCTATGCCTGTTTACCTGAGCCAGTTTTATTTACAGGCTCATTAACATGTGAGTAGGATGTTACAAACATACAGTGTGGCTATCATACAGACTATATTGCCCTATGTGAGGCTTTATGTTTTATAGGGATCTCTGTGGATAAAGTCCATTCTAAGTGTATGTATTTTCTTTGTTTATTGCACTTATAGTACACTGTGCACCTGTATTGTGTATTAGTAGGGCACTAAACCTTCTTTTGTTTTATCCTTGGGGCACAGTGTAGAGAATATTGAACGTTAAAGCTCATCTAGGACATACACGTATAAATAAATCGGATTTGTTGTTTAATTGGTTTTCAAGCAGTTGTAGACTCAAAAAAGGTATTACTGGCTTTTCTATGTCGTGAGAAATTGTGTACATCAATGTTTACTTATCATGTGGATGTTACAAAATGTAAGACTGTAGTTGTGTCCATAAAAGGTGTAAACTGGGACCATGCGGGCGGTCGGTCGGTCAAATTATGACTTCCAGGAAATTCCTGAACTGATCTGGGTGATTTGGGGATATGTTGTTCACCCAGATAAGAGCTGTCAATGGATGTAACTTTTGTGAGGATTTTGTGTGTTTTAAGGTATTTTGGGGGTTTTGTAAAAATGTGTGTTTTTGGTGCCTGGAGATAATTGAGTTTAATGCAGTGCTTGACTCAATTATCTCCCAGGCATAGGGGAGGGTTTGACCTATTTTGTATGGGAGTGTCTTGGACCTGAGAGCCAATGTAATCGTGTAAATGTTTTTACTCTAGTCTACTCTCAGGTCCAGGGGGGAGTGCCCATTGCATGGGGACCTGCATATAAGGCCAGTTGTGGCTGCTATTAAACAGATTTAGTTTTACCCTTCATGAAGTCTAGGCTCATGTTTGGGGGATTGGAGAGCTATATTCACTCTGGGGATTGCTATAATCCCTATACTCCCTTGGATCACAACAATTGCTCTTGTAAGAGCAGCCTGCTTCGCTCTCTGGACTAGGAGAGGTCTACCCACTGGAAGCTGGATCCTGGTCTTGGGTCCAGGCTGGGTGGAGGACAGCGAGACGCCAACCAAGCTGTGGCAGTTTGTAGGGTTTACAGTGGTTATCGTGTTTCAGTGCAATGCTTCAGGTACTCAAAGATTAATAGGAAGTAGCGATTGACGGAGGTACCCAGTCAGGGTGCCAGGCGGTCCGTCACACTACAGATATCTTTTTGTTGACACATTTTTTAAGCATCTACGCTGATTGTCTGTTCTTGCATGAAAACTGCATTTGCATTCATTCTGGGCTGTAGAAACTTCTGTTTACAGTTTTGCTGTGTCCTTTCATGGTTCTGATACAGTTAAGTGCATTATCTAGTTTTGATGTGAGTTGTCATGCATGACAATACCTTACTGGCCTTAGCCACTGCTGATTGACATTGCACATTGTTGCATAGTTTGTTGTCTATAACAATTCCCAGGTCCTTGTCGTGTGTTGTTATCCCTAATTCGCTTCCATTAAGGGTATACGTTGCTTGTGTATTCTTTACGCCGAAGTGCATAACTTTGCATTTTTCAACATTACATTTAATCTGCCTTTTGAGTGCCCAGTCCCCTAGTCTATCTAAATCCCTCTGCAGCAAAGTATCTTGCTCACATTGTATTATTTTACAGAGTTTTGGGTCATCTGCAAACACTGAAACATGACTTTAAATGCTTTTTTCAAGATCATTTATAAACATGTTAAATATAAGGGGTCCCAGAACAGAACCCTGAGTGACACCACTTGCCACCTCTGTCCAACTTGAAAATTTACCATTAATGACAACTCTTCGTACGCTATTTTTAAGCCAATGTTCTACCCAAGAACAAGCATTTTCATCTAGACCAATTTCCTTGAGTTTGAACATTAATCTATTGTGTGGAACGGTATCAAATGCCTTGGAAAAATTGCTTAATCAGGTGATCAGGAAGAACCTGATGTCCCAACACTTTGTAAGTGAAATTAAACATTTTGGACCAATGGGCACTCAAAACAGATGTGGAATTAATGCTCATTGGTCTTCACAGACCATCCTGCAACGCACTGTGGACGGTGTACAAATGTGTAGCAAGTGGGCTAAAATTAAGTATCATCTCATGATTTGAAGTGTGATGTAAAGTGTGTTAGGCCCCTGAAGAGGGGAACTACTCAGATTATTTTATCTCGGTCTCTGTGACACTGTCCTCTCTTGGTTTTTCTCCTATCTCTCCCAACACACATTCAGTGTCTCCTTTTCTAATGACCTCCTCCCTTCGTCCTGTCTCTGCTGAAGTCCCTCCCAAGGCTCTGTACTATTTTTCTCTTTATACTGCCTCTCTTGGCAAATTTATTACCTAATTTGGATTCCAATACCACCTGTACGCTGATGACACTCAGATATACCTCTCCTCTCGGACTTCTCCCCTGCCATACTGCAACGTGTCACTGCTTGTCTTTCTTCCATCTCTGATTTGATGTCCTCCCGCTTTTTGAAACTCAATCTCTCTAAAACTGAACTTGTCTTTCCTCCTCCTAATACTGATTCCCCTCTTTCGCTCTCCCTTCAAGTGAGTGGTACCCACATCAGTCCATCCTTGCAAGCGAGCTGTCTTGGCATTATACTTGATTCTGGCCTCACATTTGAGCCTCACATCCAGTCTGTTACCAAATCCTGTAGATTCCACCTTAAAAACATAGTACACATCCGCCCCTTTCTTACGCAAGATGCTGCTAAGGAGCTTTTCCATGCTCTAGTAATCTCTCACGTGGATTATTGTAACTCTCTCCTAATAGGTCTTCCCGCAAGGCATATTGCCCTGCTACAGTCTTTAATGAATGCTGCAGCTAGACTGATTTTCCTCTCCTGTCGCTCCTCTCACACTTCACCCCTCTGTCAGTCCTTACATTGGCTTCCTGTATCCGATAAGAGTCAATTCAAGGTACTAATCCACACTTATAAAGCACTGGCCAATTCTAGCCCCTCCTATATTTCTTCACTGATCCGCAGGTATGTCCCGTCTCGGTCTCTCTGCTCTGCCCATGACCGTCTCCTGTCTTCTGCTCGCACCCGTACAGCCAACTCACGCTTGCAGGACTTATCGCATTTGGCTCCTGTTTTTGAAATAGCCTGCCTAAGACCATCAAGCTCTCCCATAGTTTTCAATCTTTTAAAAAGTACCTCAAAACCCATTTCTTTAGAAAAGCTTATGGCCTCCCAGAGTAACCTCTACCTCACATACCTGTCCCTTGCTCTCTCCTAAAGGGCAGCATTCTATTCTCTCCTCCAGCTCTGCTTCACTCACCTTCTTTGATTGCTACTTCCTGTCCTGTTGGGTTTTGACACCCCACCTCCTATAGACTGTAAGCTTGTTTGAGAAGGGCCCTCTTCAACCTATTGTTCGGTAAGTTTTTGTAATTGTCTCATTCATTGTTAAATCTCCCCCTTTGATAATATTGTAAAGCGCTATATGCTGGCGCTATATAAATACCAGTAATAATAATCTCACATTTTAGGTCACATTCCCATCTGTTTTAAAATGTAGTCCTTCCTTAGAACTTTTTTTGTACATAAGCATTGTAGCAGATGGGGATGCTCTTTTTTGTTGTCACCAGATTTTGATCTCTGCTTTTTTTTGTGACTTTTCTGATTTCTGATATTTTGACTTGGCTCGTCTATTCATTGTTTCAGTACCTCCAGTGCCCTTACTGTTGGCTAGTTTTAAAGATCTTATATTTCTATATTTCTCTCTACTGTGAAGTCCAGCCACTGCAAGATTCATTAATACACCTTTGCATATTTCCTACTGTTCTCTTTGCTAGGAAACTGACCCATACTCTGTTTAAATGAACACAATGGCGTTGAGGATAGAAACATGTAATTCTAATGCTATAGTGACATGCTCACTGTTTACTGCCCCCTTCTCTGCACCATCAAATACTCTCTAGGAGCAGCATTTGATTGAGAACCGAGTTTGAATCGGGACTCAAAGGAAGTGCCTCTAGTGGGTGTCAAAAAGACAGTCACTAGAGGTGTTTAACCCTGCAATGGAAATATTTCAGTTTCTTCAAGAATGTAATATTTTGCAATCAGGACTAAAGCTAAAGGGCCACTGCACCCAGGTCACTTAATTTAGATGAAGTTGTTAGTGCTTTTAATTGTCTTTTAAGACAACCCAGGTAAATGTCAAAAACAGTATATAGATAGTGTTATAGTGTTTAAACTGACACCAAGACAAGGCTGTCATGACAGGTTCACTGTGTTCTACTACTGAGGATATTATTCAGTTAATTATTCAGAAGGATGAAAGTCTGAGTTGTAACTGCCAGAAATTAAACCTGGGTTGCTAAAACAAGATAACCTGCACCTGGAGCACTAAAAGGTACTATAATCAGGACAAACGTGTCAAGCATAAAATACATTAACGATATTTTTCCAACTTGGCAATTTTTACCTAAATTTTGCATCTGGGAAGGCGACATGCCACAATTCACTGTTTAATGAGTAACCCCTGGTTTTATCAGATTGGGGTTAGACCTTCTGAATTTTATACAATGATAAATTTAAGATGTTATTTGAAAGGTTAAACTCAAATTAAGATTTCTCACAGCTCCTCAACTATACATCTTATCTTGGTGATATCTGCCGGCATGAGCCTAATCCAGCCACCACACATACATAGCCAGGTTCAGAGGGGCAAGCAGCATCGCTAGATGCCTTTCTTTTTGTCCCCAAAGTCAGCCCGATGGAAAAACAAAACCGGGGGCCTATCACACGCTTCAGGGGCTGGAGAGTCGTCTGGGAGGCATCACCACGAATAGTGCTGAGACGCCTCACAATCTAACACAGTCTACCTCTCCAGCAACTTTGCTGGGCATGGGTCGGCACTCCCAAACGCCACACACCCCTGCTGATGACAGAGACATAGGAGCCATGCTGCAAAGGCCAGCTCAACCCAGGCCCACTGCCGCAGATGACATGCATGACGGGGACCAGGGTGCTGCACCAAGACAAGACAGGCCGGAGGGCTCGCGGCATTTACCAGCATCCCAGGCTGTGACACAGGAACCGTCTGACGACTCAGCATCGACCACCAAACGGGACTTAAAACTCCTTTTGGCTGATATCCACAAATTACTGGCGTCCGACTCCGCACTTCTTAAAATGGAGTTGCAGGCGGTTACTGAGAGAGTTAGTCACCGAAGAAGACATGATAGCGGTACAAAATTTGCCTACTGTGGACGATTCTATAAAGGTGCTTCAAGTGCAGAAACAATCACTGTCAAACTTACCACACTTGAAGACCGCCAGAGACGCACACATATTAAGATGAGGGGCGCCCCCCCTCGCGATTACAGGAAGATGCTGGCTACAACCCTGCCTCACACAGTGGCCATGAAGATTGCTATCGACAGTGTCTACCGTCTCCCAAGTCCTACTCACCTCCAGTCCGCTGTGGTGCGAGATGTCATCCTTCACTGCATTACCCTACCTGACAAACTCCAAATAATGTCAGCACTAAAAGGCAAAGCACCCCCTCATTTTTGAAAACTCAACTCTTACCTTCTTCCAGGATCTAACGAGGTCCATGCTTATACTATGTAAGTCATTTAATCCGGTCACGGCACAGCTGAGGGCAGCAGGACTAACCTATTGGTGGGAAGTGAATGGCTCCTTAGTGGTGTCTCAGGATGGGATTATGCATGTTTTTCCCTCCATGGAAGAAGCCTCAACTTTCTTGGGAGCTCTGGGCCTACTATACCCGAACGCACCCTCAACCTCAAGAGCACTGGCAACATCATGGGACCCTGCTTCAATATCACCATTTGTCCCAAGAGCTACGAACCTGCAGCCAGTAACACTATGAAATCCCATGCGACAAGCTCTGACTTGATTTGCATAACTTTTTTTGTTTTGTATTCCGTTTACCATTTGCAATGCCTTGTACTACCCTCCAAGATACAGGTCTTACACACGATCGAGCCGGCTAGGACGACAGATGTCTAGACCACACTAAGTGGCATATTATCCTTCCCCTCCCCCCCAATAACCACCTTGGTCAGGGGTTCTTAACTCGGATATAAATCCCCCTATGTACATAATCCTTATCTTGGGCAACTAAGCTCAGACCTCGCACGGTATGCATTCGCTCCCTTAGCCTGATGCCAGCATGATATTTAACCAAGAACACTGAACCCTTCTGCTGCACCTCTACACAGGGCCAGATTAACAGCCCAGTGGGCCTGGTGCTGACAATTATGACGGGCCTAATTACAGAATCATATCGACCAAAAACACAAACACTCCCAAGCATCATGTATCTGATGGAGATGGTGCTGGAGAGAAGGAAAACAGCAGCTATAAGAAAACACATACTCTATGCTAATCTATCTCTAATTTATGTTTTCATCTTTCATGTAAATCCATAACCCTTAACAGCAGTGTCCAGTCAAGCGGGAAGTCAATGGGCACGGTAAAAGGGTGTGCCACTGACTTAAATCACGTAACCTGCCAAAAGGGGTGAACATGCCCAAAAAGAGGACATGTCTGCCCAAAGAATTAGCAGGCCAGCCTGGCATGAATGCATGTCAGGCTGCCTGCCAATCATGCAGCTGGCCAACTAAGGGCATACTATGCAGACAGCACCCTGAGCTTGGCATAAATGCATCTAATGATGCGCTCGCTAAACGCTTTCTAAGGACTGTCCCCTAGCACTCGCTGGTCCACTTGCCTCCTTACCTTCTTACTAGCAGGCAGAAGCTCCTGGTATATAGTCTGGGACAGAGAAAATCTGTATGTAGTGAGTGTAGAAGAAAGGGAACATGCCACAGTGTTAGAGAGATCAAAGTCAGCATTACCTTAAAGGATCACTATAGGGTCAGGAACACAAACATGAATTCCTGACCTTATAGTGTTAACACCACCATCTAGCCCCCCTTGGCCGCTCATGCCTCAATAAATATAGCAAATTCTTACTGTTTTCAAGCCTGAAGCTGTAACTCTGCATGCTCTTTGACTCAGAAAAACAAGCAGTCTGCTGACATCATTAGAAGTGGTGGCCTGATCCAATCACAGTGCTTCCCCATAGGATTGGATGAGACTGACAAAGATCAGGGGCAGAGCCAGCATGATTCAAATACAGCCCTGGCCAATCAGCATCTCCTCATAGAGTTGAATTGAATCAATGAGGAAAGTTCAGTGTCTGCATGCAGAGGGAGGAGACACGGAATGTTTGGATGCATTTTAGGCAGCCATGACTCAGGAAGGAATCTCTAACAGCCATCTAAGGAGTGGCCAGTGAAGTTATCACTAGGCTGTAATGTAAACACTGCATTTTCTCTGAAAAGACAGTGTTTAAAGTAAAAAGCCTGACAGTAATGATAGCCTGACAGTCTACTCACCAGAACAAATTCAATAAGCTGTAGTTGTTCTGGTGACTATAGTGCCCCTTTAACTATATTCATTGTCAGCCAGTCCACACAAGTTTTGTTCCCATATATCCCTCTTAAGTTTCCATACTTAAGTAAGAGTATGTGAAAAGTAGTTAGGGTTGCCACCTTTTTTGGAAAACATACCAGCCTTACTAAATATGTATGGGTGATATCACATGATGTAAATCACAAGGAGTGACATAAAAAAAAATGCTGTAAAATCACCAAAAAACTACTTGATTGATTCTGCTGTATAGATGGATTCCTCTCAGTGCCCCCATGTCTCCCAGTGCCCTCATGACTCAGTGCCCCCATGTGTCGATTACTCCAGGTCTCAGTGTTCCTATGTAGCAGTGTCTCAGTGCCCCATGTCTCCCAGTGTCCCCAGTGACCCTATGTATCACAGTGACTCAATGCCCCATGTCTCCCTGTGTCCTCCAGTATTCCCATGTGTCTATGTCCCCATGTATCCCAGGGTCCCCATGTCACTAGGAAGACGGGGAGACCTGGGGACACGGGGAGACCTAGGGACACGGAGACACCAGTGACACTGGGAGACTACGGGACACATGGAGACACTGGGGAAATAGGGGACACTTGAAGACATGGGGACACCAGGGACGCAGACACTAGAGACACTGGCTGGGGGACTGAGACATGGGGGCACTGGGAGACATGGGGACATTGAGACACCAGGGCCACAGACACTAGGGACACTAGCTTGGAGACATGGGGACATTGAGACACTGGGAGACATGGAGGCACTAGGAGACATGGGGACAGTGAGACAGTGGCGACTGGGGGCACTGGGAGACTAGGGGGCACTGTGAGACTAGGGGGCACTGAGACACCAGGGACACTGGGTGGGAGACATAGGGGCACTGAGAGACATGTGGACAATGTGTCCCCATGTGTCTCTGTGTCATAATGTCTCCCAATGTACCTTAGTGTCTCAGTGTCTGCCATAATGTCTCCCAATGTCCCTTAGTGTCTCAGTGTCCCCATGTCGTGCAGCCATTCCCCCCATCCCTCACTTCACTGAGCTGTAGGCTGTCTCTGCAGGGTGGGAGTTGCTGTCTGGACTCTCTGTAGCTGCACCCCTGCAGATCAGTGAGTATAGATACGCAGGGAGGGATATGCTGGAACTTCCTATCCCTGCCTGCCTCCACAAACAGCGACCCCTACTGGCCAGTGCTGCTATTGCATAGTAATCTCTTGTTTATACTGAGAAAAATACCAGCATTTGTATTGCCAGTATCATTGCAATATTGGCACCAGCCAGGCAGCCTCAAATACTGGCTGTGTCCATAAAATAAAAGCCAGGTGGAATCCCAAAGAGTAGTGTGTGGAAAAAAAAATGAAAAAAATTTTGTAATTTTTTTTTTTTAACTCAATGGGCCTATTCCATGGGCCTGGGCCTGGAGCTGCAGCTCCATCAGCCCCTATGTTAATCCGGCCCTGCCTCTACATGCAAAATTTGGCTAGCTTAGTGAACAGGCCATATGTATAACATCTAGGGACCACAACAACATAGACAACCCTACCAGAGCTAATACAGGAGCTAACTCCTATTCACTGCCCTTAAACAAAGTTCCAGTGGATAACTATCCAGTTTCAAGTGCATTACTTAAGTTGTTTAATCCAACCACAAGTTTACCTAAATGTGCCTGAAATGAGTCTCTAAAATGCTTCTTAATCATATCCAGGCATATTAATCTTGCATAAAGTTATATTTTAATAGTTAACAGTCACTTTTCTAGAGACATAACAGTTAGGGACTGCGACAAACCAGACGACACTATCAGGGTCCATACAGGAGCTCACTTATCTTCGTTGATCCTAGACAAAGCATCAGTGAACACTAACCAGCTTCAAGCGAATTAACTAAGTATGTTAATACAAACTAGTGTATACTTAACATGTCTGAAATGTGGTCCACGACAACAAATATCTAGTATAGTCAATGCAACAACAAATCTCTCTTATAAGCAATGCATTAACAACAGCAATATTACCACATGACAGGAGGCTTCCTATTTTGCATTAAACTCTCTTTACTAACTCCACATAGCAGTAAAGAAAAGTGAAAACATTAACCAATCAAAATGCAATAGGAGGTATATTATTCAGTGCTGAGGCTCCTCCCCCTCTTTCTTTACTGCTCCGTCAGCAGACAGGTCAGAGTTTCAAGCTCTTCCCTTAATTGATTTATGGGTTTTTGTATGCTTTATATTTGTATGCTTTGTATTTTGTAAATATTGTCTTTATTAATTTCTTACATACTTGGGTGTTTCCCTATCTACCCTTTGGGCTTTTGCTGTCACCCCTTTTTAAGCTTTATTTCTCCCTTCAGGGTTTTTTGCCCCTGCCCTCAGGGACCTTTCACTGACTGTCCCTGTACTGTATCCCTTATATGTCATATTATTGCCTTAGGCTTTATTCTGTGTCCTCGCCCTTCACTCACTGATCACGTGACTCAAACTCCGGAGTTCGTCCAGGTTATGACCACCTTCATGTCTCTGGGTGGCCGTGACCAACAGAGAGGTGTGGAGAAAGGTTTCCACGGAGTTCAGGACAAACTGCTAGACTCCATTGGCCCACTTTCCCACATCTTGTATTTGGCGGACAACGCATTTACGAGGGCTGACCAATTCGATGCCAGCATGGTCAAGGAGTGGGCGCACGACATAAGAGAATGGGCACAGAGGTGCTTTTGTTTCGTTGGTTATACCAACGTAGCCCTCTCCTCTGAGAGACGGGAAGCTGGTGGAATTGGGCACCAAGGAGTTGGGACCTTCGGCACAGGGCAAATTGTTCGGGGAAGCCTTCCTGAAAGAACTAAACAAACATGTTAATATTTTTGCGTCCCTCAATAAGGCTCAGACCTCCATGAGATGCGTCTTCAGGGACTACCCCAGCCGGGGTGTTTTTGGACGGGCTGGCCGCCAAAGGAGCCGAGCAGCCAGCCGTTTTTGGCCCTCTAACCCCCGCTCACAGACACCTCAACCTTTCTACCCAGAAGCAGGCTTCAGGCAACCCTTCTCATACACCAGAGGAGCTGACCGTGGCAGAGGACCTCGCGGCCGTGGCAGAGCACGCTTCCCCACAGGTAAGCAATCTCGTATCTCAAGTACCACTTACCCCATATACTGCAGGTCGTATCGCTCTGTCTTTTCAGAACTGGACGGCCATCTCCACGGATGCATGGATCCTCCAAACGGTTCAGGGCTACATCATCGATTTTGTAGAAAACCCATACCAGACCGTCCCTCCACACCCCATGAAGTGCTCCAGGGAGGACCACCTTCTAATCAACAGCGAGCTACGAGAGCTCAAGTCGAACGGTGCGATCGAACCCGCTCACGACAAAAAAGGGTTCTTCAGCGACATATTTCTGGTAAAAAAGAAATCAATGCTTACGTAATGTACAGGCATTTCAAGATGGAGGGCATTCACCTCCTGAGAGACCTCCTCCAAGACGGGGACTGGTTCACGAGATTGGACCTCAAGGACGCTTATTTGTCAGTACCCGTCCACTTCTCCTGCCGCCAATTCCTCAGGTTCCGATGGCAAGGCCGACCCTGGCAGTTCACGTGCCTCCCCTTCGGCCTCAGCTCAGCCCTGTGGTGCTTCACCAAGCTGCTGAAGCCAGTAGTTGCACATCTACCTGTACAAGGAATTCGGTGCATTATCTTCCTGGACAACCTGCTACTGTTTTGCTCCGACCGGTCCAGACTGACGCAACACACACACTATACCACACAATTCCTGACATCCCTAGGCTATGTGGTGAACTATCAGAAGTCGGCAATATCCCCAGCCCAGACGTTACAATTCCTGGGCTTCGAGATAGACTCCAAGTCCAGCACACTACGGCTACCAACAGCAAAGATCGCAACCATCAAGAAGGAACTACGCAGGGTCATCCGCTGCCGTACCATTCCACTCCGCAACCTAGCTCGGATTGTGGGCCTGCTATCCGTGTCTATCCAGGCAATCTTCCCGGACCCGCTCCACTACAGAGCGATGCAGCGCCTGAAGGCCTCCTTTCTCTGCCAGAACCCTTCCTACGACCAAACCATTCCGGTAACGGAGGAAGTCAAGGAAGAACTCAGATGGTGGTTGGACAGCATGGAGGCTTGGAACGGCCGGGCCATCTTTGGGACCACACCCGACATCGTCCTGGAGTCAGATGCCAGCCTCTGGGGCTGGGGCGCCACGGGCGAAGGCAGATCGACAGGCGGCACCTGGACTTCTCAAGAAATCGACCTTCACATAAACTGCCTAGAACTCCTGGCGGGATTGTTCGCGATCCGCAGCCTAGCGAGGGACAGGACGGACTGCTGCATTCTCCTCCGGATGGACAACATCTCAGCGGTCCACTACATCAACCGCTTGGGAGGAGCACGGTCCAGACTCCTCTCAGAAATTACGAAGGAGATCTTCGATTTTTGCCTACCCCGAAAGATCTCCCTCATGGCGGAATATCTCCCGGGAGAGACGAACCTGACAGCGGACTGATTCTCGCGCCACTGGCGGGACAGCAGCGAATGGAGACCACTGATCTTCCAGCGCCTCTCGGTCAGGAGAGGTCCCCTTCACCTGGACCTGTTCACATCTCGCAACAACAAACAGACTCCCGAGTACTTCAGCTGGCTCCCAGACCCGGAGAGCAAGGCAGTAGATGCGTTTCTCCAACCATGGCCACCCGCGAGAGCATACGTCTTTCCCCCGTTCGCCATGATTGCGAGGACGGTTCGATACTTGAAGACTCAACGCGGATCTCTGCTCCTCATCACTCCCCTATGGCGAGGTCAACCATGGTTCCCAGATCTTCTGGCATCATCCTACAGGGATCCCCTCCTCATACCAGCTCATCCAACGCTACTCACAGATCCGAAAAGGAACCCTCACCCTCTCATCCTGGAAGACCGCCTCACCTTAGTGGCTTGGACTCTTTCAGGGGCGCCTGGCAGACCAACGAATTATCGCAAACAGCTAGAGACCTCATATGGGACTCGTGGGCACCAGGAACCAGACGATGTTACCTATCAGCTTGGAATTCCTGGTCCTCTTGGTGCAGTGAACGGGACCTCGATCCCTTTACGGCACCTATAACTGCCATCCTGAATTTTCTTTCTCACCTTTTCCACAGTCCTATCCTACCGGTCCCTCAACATCGTACGCTCCGCAATTTCGCGGCCCACGTCCCGGTCCAAGGGATTCCCGTCGGGAAAGACCCACTGATATGCCGACTCCTACGAGGCATCCGATTGCAGAGACCTCCGAGACCCAAATACTCCCGCTTATGGGACGTTGAAGTCGTCCTACAATTTTTGAGGGACTGGCCAGATAACGACAGGCTCTCCCTCCGCCAACTATCGGCCAAACTGACGCTTCTTCTCTGCTTAGTCTCATTTCGCCGGGTATCGGACGTATGGGCATTCGACAGCGACGCCTTTTCGGTCTCCCCTGACGGGGTTACCTTTCGAGTATCGCGACGTACAAAATCAGACTCTACGTCGGTCTTCTACCCCTTTTTCCCTACCGATCCACAACTTTGCGTGGTGTCTACCTTACGTCGGTACGTGGAGGTCTCATCTCCGCTCCGGGTCACATCTTCCGGACAACTCCTGGTGTCTTATGGTAGACCCCATGTTCCCGTCTCGGCTACCACCCTCGCCAGATGGATAAGATGGATTCTTTCTCTGGCGGTGGTGGATGAGATCTTCGGGGCCCACTCCGTTCGCGGGGCGGCGGGTTCGTCGGCCTTCTCGGCGGGTGCCTCTCTGGCGGACATACTACGTTCTGCGGATTGGTCACGAGAATCGACCTTTCGGACTTTCTACTTCCGCCCGAGCTCAGGTGCAGCTACGTCTCTCCTGCATCCGCGATAAAAATGCAAAATAGGAAGCCTCCTGTCATGTGGTAAAATTGCAGATTATGCTAGCGTTAGTGTACTTATAATCTTAATTTTAGTAATGACAGGAGGCAAGTATTTTCCCACCCCCCCCATCCTTGGGGGTGAAGGGACTCACGTAAGTATACTTATATTCTACGTATTCCTTCCTTTACTATCCTCCTTACTTCTCCTAGGTATGGTATCATGTTCGAATCTGGTTTACCTCTCACATTTCGTGTCGTTTATGATCTATGCCGATATTCGTTAATATAATTCTCTGTGCGGTTGTCTTGGGCCTTTTACATTACTTCAAGCAGTTACCAGACCGGTACCTAACCTATTTCACATTCTCTTTCAGTGTAACTTCGTGGCGGTACAGTTCACGCTCAGGATGGACACGTTTGAACCTTCCTTCAGCCATTAATATTTTGTTTATTGGAAGTCACCCGTTGGTGCATGTTACAGGACTTTGGATTTTTTTGGAACTTTATGCATGAGGTCGCTTCGAAAGAGGGGGAGGAGCCTCAGCACTGTGAATACTATACGTCCTATTGCATTTTGATTGGTTAATGTTTTCACTTTTCTTTACTGCTATGTGGAGTTAGTAAAGAGAGTTTAATGCAAAATACTCGCCTACTGTCAATACTAAAATTAAGATTATAAGTACACTAATGCTAGCATAATCTTCAATTGTACAGCAACTTAGTATCTACAGCAACAACAAATGTTATATAACCTATAGAACAATCTAATAAATTCAGTCTTGCAACAATCCTATTTAGCCAATTCAGTTTTTTCTTGGCTATACATGTAAACTATTTCCTAGAAGCATTTTAAGCAACTTATTTTAAAGGAACACTCTAAACACCATAAGCACTACAGCACCTGGTGACGGTTATGACACCAAGGGTGCGTCCCCATTGTAAATAGTCAAACTATTTTAGAATGGTCTTTTCGCCCCCATTACTTTTGACAGAGAGCCGAAAGCTGTCTATCTGAGCTGAGGTTATATTAGATCACCTGATGCACAACAAACTAGCTCTGCACTGCAGGGTTTAGCTCAGGATTGCTCCTGTTTTGGAACTTACAGCTCTACATTGAAATTAGTGGAGGTAGGGTCAGCACAAGGCACACCCATAATCAGAAATCAACACATTCTAAAATGGTTTGATTACTTACAATGGGGTGTAGCTGGGACATTCCTGGCACCATGATCAGTATATTAGTCTGTAGTGGTTATGGAACTTGGAGTGTTCCATTAATCTTATAGAACACAAACTGACACATTTTTTGCTTTTGAGAACAATAGTTCTAAAAACATTTCTTGGAGTGTCACAGAGCTGCTCAACATTATCTACACTCAATACCTAAAAAGAAACTCAATGAATCCAGTTGACTACTCTCACTTTGGCTATCTCAGTGATCTTCTACAACAGAGCCTTGTCACAATGTTTAAATGAATGTGTTTAATCATGACATTGGGTCATATGGCGGTAGAGTTGTTACTGTGATGTTAATGAAGACTGTTCCCGTGAGTATCATCTTAAAAGTAAGTGAGCTCCTAGCCAATCAGAACTCCAGATTAATCACATGCTTTTAGAATGCAGAGCAAAGTTCTCAAGGGCATCATTAGACTCCATTACAACAGAGCTATTATTGCAACTAGTAAAGTTTTATTACAAAACTGATGATTATGTTTTTGTTGTTGCATTAAAAATCAGAGAGATACTTTGTTGTGGTAGCTTTTAACATATTTTGATGAATCTCTGCCAAGGAGTAAAGAGATAAGTGACTGTGCATTAGATGCTTTGATGTTTAGTAAAGTTCTATAACTAGGTTATAATTTTATGTATGCAGATACAACATTCTGGTATGTTGTTAGAGCATAATATTTAATATCTGCTTTGTGCTAGCAAAATTTGCTGACAAGATAATACATGTGGTCAATGCAACAGCTGAAAAACCTGTTTAGTACCTAGGGTTGTAGATTATATTCCCAGTACAGTCAGCCTTTTATTCTTCTGAGGTTGTTAACAGGAGTATCATTGAGTTGGGCAATAAAAACATCTGTTCCTCCGATATACTTTGAACATAAAAGCTAAAATCTCAACATATCTTGTTGTGGTGAAACACGTTTGATATTTTATGAGTGCAGTCTATACTTCCATGCCATCGTAGTTCCTTGTGTGCTAGTAGTGAATTATGATCTGTACTACTTTGTGTTTTTAGCTTAATCATGAGTATAACCACATTTTAAAAATGCACAATATAGATAAACCCTTGAGAAGTATTTCATCAATTTTCTGTACAAGCATTATTTTAACTCAGGTTTTGTATACTTTCATGGTGGACAGGCCAGGTATGAACTTTCCCCAGGTGTAAATGTCTTGAGGGAGCAATCTCTAAATACCGTTGTCCATCTTTTCTATTCTAATGTCCTTCTTTTCTAGGAGCTACTGATTATTGGTGTTTAAAAGTGTATAACATTCACAATAAGTTTCTCAGAAATGTACAACACACATTTTTGACATATGTGTACAAGTGAAATTGGTTGATCTTATGGAAGTTAAATTTTCAGTTCTATAAATGGTTTTCAGTTTGTCCTGTAGAAATGTTTGGTAACATTGGTTATTTGGTCACTCCTCTAGCTGCACTTAATGTAATGGCAGTGTACCTCTTTGGTCATTTGAGATGTTGAGGTATGGTGTAACAGGAGTTGGAATATCCATATGCACTTACCAATAGATACTTGATGTCCATCTTCAGACAAAGGATGTTTAAATATGTTCTCTAACTTTCAAGCAGTAATAGTTTCCTCTGGCGGTCATTATTATTCTTATTTATTATCAGCATTTATTAAGCAACATATTTTGCAGCACTTTACACTTATATAATGGGAATATTGTATGGTAATTGACATACAGAATATAACAGAGACAAGAGTTGAAGAATGCTCTCCTCGGACGAGTGTACAATCTAGAATATGAAGATATCTTCTGCTTTTATAGTACAGTAAAGTAGACATTCTGTGTCCATGCAAATCAGAGCCTGGTTTACATCTCAGCTGTCTGTGCCCCTGACTGATGGCTTGTTCTATGATTATGAACATACACAAAAGAGACAGTGAGTATCTCACACTTTCCATTAAGTGTAATGAAAAAAAGGATATCAAAATATATTTGAAAAGGGGGGGAAATGCACATTGGGCATGTGTAGGCAGTTGCCTACATGCAAATCTAGTCCTCATGCAAGTGAGTTACTTTTTTTAGTAGACCTCAAGCTGTTCCTCCCTGCCACCCCCCGGCCCCTGCCCCCCAAAAACAAATGAATTATTAATATCTGCATCTTATATTAGGAGTTGCTATAATTTTTTGCATCCCTTGGTAGGGACTGTACTGTGCAAAATATTGTCTTTGAGCTTTATGTAGCTCCTTTAAGTGTCTGTGCTCATTTGGTTTTGATATTATGCTTTTTCATTTTTTTTTATTACCACAAATTTCCCGTTACGCAAAAATATGACTACAAGTATATTTTATGCATGTTTTCCACTACGGCTTATGTTTAGTGGATTACAGGCAATGTTGCACTTTTTCTTATAATATTGGCTGAAATCTTTTTTATTTGACTATGTGTTTATTAGATGACTCATGCAATCAAAAAAACAAGGCTACCACAGTGAGAAAAAGTGTTTGCCTGGCAGCCACACTGCCAACCACTGCTCCACATCAGCGGTCAGGGAACAAAGTGTAAAATACTGCAGAAATATCTGTTCTAAGCCGTCCAGGCTCCATCTCAATTTAACTTTTGCTTCTTAAAGCAAAAGTTCAAATACATTTTAGTGTCCGTTTAATTACAGTACCAGCAGAAGATTGAAAAGATGCCATAGATTGTCTCATCAGCAATTCAGTTTTTTGAAGTCTCATCAGCAATTCAGTTTTGTGAACTATTAAATAAATGTTTTTTGTTGCTGTTGCTGTGTCTTTAAACGTGTATATTTTGTGTGTGTGTGTGTATACACATGTATTTGTGTGTGTGTATTCTTATGTTTGAAGGTGAGTGTTTAATGCCATTTTCTAGCACCTCCTAGTTTAAAACGCTTATCTTGGATTTAAATGCTTTTTAACAACACTTTTTTTGCTATTATTTGATGTACATTTTTTCTTATAGTATAGAAAATCACCTTATCTCTTGCAACTGAACATGTGATGCTGTTTTGCATACATTTTGGTGCAAATCTGATTAATTTTCACATGCATGTGTCTCATAGCCATAAATTATGTTGCACACTGTTTGTGTTCTATGTTAAGTTTCCCATGATTTTGCTGCTGTGGAGCTGTTAAAACGAAAGCCAAAAGAGAGGTTTTGTTTTGATTCTTGTCTGCATAAAATTGTAGGTGGAACTTCTTGTCTCTTCATGCTGTGCATAGACATGTGGCATTGTAGGTGTTATAAATAGGATATTCTGATGGTCTCTTTTTTGCTATGGGTTTCCAACATTGCTAGCGGCTGCCCAAATAGTATGTTGCAGTCTTTAATTTGGTCTTTTGGGCTAACCACCTGACGCCTAGTTGAAAAGGCTTACAGCCTCTTATTCAGAATTGGTCAAGTTTGGCTCATGCAGAATGCTCTGTACCTCCAGCAGACTTAATCCCACCTTTTAAGCCAAGCCTCATCTATCAAACCCAGGCTGGAAGAGCAAGTGAACAGGAGAGAAAGAGAGAGGAAGCTCCCAGATAAACATACCACAGCGCCTAAACTCCTAATCACTCCAGGCTTCCGCTCTTGGGCCCTATAATTAGAAGCCCTTCTTTTCCTTGTGTTCCTAGTTGACGCAAATGCTTTTTGTGGCTTGGCACCTCATATGGGGCGTGGGTTTCGTTTACGACCCAGCCAGAGTTTGGTTTAGTCTTCTGATACAGCATAAATAGCTCTCAAGCCACAGTCTACATCTGTACAACATTTTTTACTCCTTTTATGTATATGAGCTGTGCATTTTTTTAAAATGTCCTTTCCTGAAAGAAGCTTATTGTTTGGTTTGCAGTACGTGCGAATGATAGGAAGTTGTAAATTAAAATAAATTGTATGCATGAACTTATTTCTTTCATACATAGTTGATTAGTAAAAGGGGAGCGGGGAATATTTTGTTTTACAGTGAAGCCTTTTAAGTTTGGTATTTCATTTATACTGATAATGAGAGACACAGAAGAATCAGTGTGTCTGCAAACATAGATTATTTCAGAGACTGGAAATAGTAATGTGTCAACTACCAAAATAACTGGCATGAAATAAGATACTTTAGGATTTTTTTTCTAGAAAATGGATAAACAGAACCTAAAGTGGTGTTTCAGATTTATGTAAATGCAAGGTTGAAGAAGAAAAAAATGTGTTGTATTCTCAAAAAAAAATCTCGTTGTGACTTGTTTTGCAATTCTAGTTTCTTAAAATGGTAATGGTGCTATTTGTACATTTTTACCGTGCTGGTAAACAATATTATTTTGAGATTAACATCAAATAATTGAGGTTGTTGAGAACAAGCAACTCACCTCTAGCTGGAGAATTTATAGCATTCATCAGAATAAAATAAAATGTGTGATACATTTATTGGGAGCTTTGGTATGCTCATAATTCCAGTGATACCTGGTTAGACACATTACTGCAGGTTAACACCCACCAACCAATAACGCTTCAATCTATAAAAAAAAGTGCTTTGTGTGTTTTTCTTAAAAGCGATCAAACCCCAGATAAAAATGCCACTTGCCCTCCGTTTGTTTCAACCTGACCTGCAATTCACCAAGAGTTAGGAAGGGTAATGCTGATCTGTAGTGAGCTGCAACAGTGGATTCGGAAATTGATAAGTGCATGAACAAGTGTCTTAGTTTTATCTTGAATTAGAAAAGGGTAAATGCGGAAAGAGGGTAACATTTTGATAGTTACAGCATTTGAAAACAGAAATTAGAAATATTAGGACTATACAAAGAATGGAAAAACACACACACACACACACTCTATAAAAATAACAGACAATGACAAGATAGCAGCTGTGGCGGTTCCGCCGCGTGTCGGGCCTTAATCCATGCCCAGAAGGCCTCGAACAACTCGTTGAGGCGTGTGGTGAGTGACTCGCTTGTGCTGGGGCTGTGTGTCGGAGGCCTGCTACCTCCACAGGGTTGCGTGTCCGCAATTTTCATGCGGCGGTCTGCTTGCCAGTGTGGTGCGCGGTTAGGGCTGATCTCCGCGTTTAGTGTCCATGGAGACATGCTGATCGAGACAGTTGGGACCGGGATAACCCCCACCGGTCCCAAGGGGGGGGGAGCCGTGTGCTGCGTGTGTTTGTGGGCCGTTAGAGCGGCCGCCTCTACCTTGCCCTGCGTGGCATAGGCCCCAAGCCTCTGCTCTGTCATTCCAGCGTTCATTCTTGTCGTGTGAGGCATCCCCCGGATCACCAGTGTTTGTGGAGTAAGTTGTGGTAGGTGGGGGTTCAGGATTGTTCAGTTCGACCCGAATTTCAGCTGGTTTTCATGCCCAGGCCCAGGAGCTCAGAGTTTGTGCGTCTGTACAGCTTCATAGTCAGGCCACGCCCCCATAACCTGGCCATTCTAAGGACAGGTATTGCAATTCTATGTGTTGTGCCCCGTGTGTGTGCATAGGTTCCCCTTGTGATCATGACATTAACAAAGCAGAGTCAATAAACCTAGCCAGGTCAGTAACTGCAATAAGGACCAAGAACAGTATTAATACCCTGAAAGAACCACAAAAGAGCAATGGAGCATGGAAATGCAAGAGTTTATATAGGTCCAGGCCGTCACGTCAAATTTGCTTCATTGCCACATGTGCAGTGTGTCAGTCAGGACACCATCCAATTAGAGCATAACAAGGCACTAAGGATGTAGCTTGCATCATCTAGGTTTGGTTCAGAATGATGCAAGCGTACCTAGTGAATATAATGCTGCCTTCAAAATGGTGTTGCTGCATCTGTATATAACCAAGGGCTTTTCCTTCATGTTGGAATTGATGCGACTGCACAAGTTGGATTCAGGACCAGATACAGTTAAATAGTGAGTAGTGAATTTTACATTTAGCAAAGATTATATCATTTGTCACTTTGGTGAGGGCAGTTTCAGTAGAATGCAGAGAGCATTAGATTGAAGGATGGAGTTAGTTTGCGAAAGTGAGTTGAATGAATGAATAACCACACGCCGTTTAAGAATGGTGGTTAGAAGAAAACGTAGGGCCAAGAGATGGCTCATTTAAGATTGCATGTTTGAAGGAAGAGTGGAAGATGCAAGTAGACCATGAGAGGTTGATAATGTGCATTAGGGAGAGGATCAGACTAAGGGAAGAAGATTGGGGAAGGCGTGAGATGTTTGGAATCAAGAGGACAGATAGTGGGGAAAGAGTATAGAGTAGTTTAGAGACGTCTTGTTCAGAGTCAAAGGGAAATGAGATTAAGTGTGGCATAGCACTTTCTCCAAAAAATGTTCTGGAGTACTGGATCATGGAGACAGGGGGTGAACTTGCTCTGCCAGTGTTGATGGCATGGCTGGCACTTAAAGTGAGCTTTAATAGTTGTAGCAATGTATAGATCGATACATACATACATACATAGCACAGCATTTTGCAATCAGGTAGCTTGAGAGGAGAGAGTTTAGAGAGGAGGGATTGGAGCATGGATAGTGGCAGATAAGTGATGCAGATCAAGGGAGCTTAGAATTCTAATCGCACAAGATGAGCTAGATTTAAGTTGTTGAGTGAGGGGCACATTGGCAGTCTGGGCCGGATTAACATAGGAGCTGATGGAGCTGCAGCTCCAGGCCCAGGCCCATAGAATAGGCCCATGGATTTTGTGCAGATTGACCATGTTTTGTTTCAGTTTGATTTTTATTTAATCCGTAACGAGGAAGAGCTATTTGGGAGTGTGGGGACTTGTTAATACAGCTGCAGGAGCCTGGAGCTTTTTCCATTCATAGCTAAAGGGAGAACTAGTCTCTCTAATAATCTGCTGAGGGGCTCAGAGAATCTCTACCCAAAATAGCTGTAAATAGTATTTAGATACTACTCTTAGAACCACGTACAGCTAGGGAGAATTTAGCCTAACTGACATCCATGAAGATGTCTTAGGGAATATCTAGCCTTCTTAGCTGATACTAGATAGCACTATAGTAGCAATCCAGCATACCCTAGAGTAAATCATTATTAGAGACTCTAGGCTCATTTGTAGAAGGTGTTCAATACTACCGGCCATGTTTGAGCATATTACCTATAAGTAATATTTGATGGATGTTTTTTTTTTCACTCTATGATGTACTAGTATCTTGATATTTATGATATTATTCTTATAATACCTGGACCACCCCATATAGACTCTTATACTAAGCAACTGCTTAGTCGATCTCTCTCCATTCCCTCTACAATTAACAAGGTCGACACCTGTGAAAGTTAAAGGAACACTATAGGGTCAGGAACACAAACATGTATTCATGACCCTATAGTGTTAAAACCACCATTTAGCACCCTTGGGCCCCTCATGCTTGCCTAAATATAGTAAAATCTTACTTGTATTCAAGCCTGAAGCTGTAGCTCTGCATGCTGTTTGGCTCAGAATAGCAAGCTGTCTGCTGACATAATCAGAAGTGGTAGCCTGATCCAATCCCAGTGCTCCCCCATAGGATTGGCTGAGACTGACAAGGAGGCAGATCAGGGGCAGAGCCAGCACAATTCAAACACAGCCCTGGCCAATCAGCATCTCCTCATAGAGATGAATTGAATCAATGAATCTCTGAGGAAAGTTCAGTGTCTGCATGCAGAGGGAGGAGTCACTGAATGTTTGGATGCATTTTAGGCAGCCATGACCCAGGAAGGATCTCTAACAGCCATCTAAGGAGTGGCCAGTGAAGTTATCACTAGGCTGTAATGTAAACATTGCATTTTCTCTGAAAAAACAGTGTTTACAGCAAAAAGCCTGAAGTGAATGATTCTACTCACCATAACAAATACAATAAGCTGTAGTTATTCTGGTGACTATAGTGTCCCTTTGAGGCATATTATTTGCCACAATGTATCTATTTGGAGATTCATCTCTTTAGACCTTTTTCTGTCCACACTTTTGGAATTGAGAGTTTTTCTATCTGCCTCTGCTATTTCAGCTTGCACTTCTTATTTATATTGTTGGGATAATTTGTGGCTAATACATTTTTGTCAATTATAATAAAGCCTATTAGTTTATCCACTTCAATGATATTCTGTGCCTTGATATACATGATAGATAATTTCCTTGTTATGTTTTAACTATTGCACTTATTTACTTCAGCCTCTCATACACCAGTATCCTAGAGGAATTTCCTTAATAAGGATTTTCTCACTTTGCTTTTTCTATTAATGTTTCAAGGGTTCATGCCCAGAGTGACAGGGTGCCACTCGTACGGACTACCCCTGTTGTGATATCCTCACGCAGGGGGTAGTAGACTATTTTCTTCAAACTATAAGTAGTTATTTGGTAATTTCACAGAATCTTCTCTTATGTTACTCCTTGTGATTTACATCATGGGATGTCATGCATACATAATTAGTTATGCAAATTTGTAAGGCCTGTATTTTTTTTTCCAAGGTGGCAACCCTAACTACTCTTCACATATTCTTGCTTAAGTATGGAAACTTAAGAGGGATATGTGGAAACAAAACTGGTGTGGACTAGCTGAAATTAAATTAGTTAAATGATCACTATAGTGTCAGGAACACAAACATGTATTCCTGACCCTATAGTGTTAAAACCACCATCTAGCCCCCCTGGGCCCCTCATGCCTCCATAAATATAGCAAAATCTTACTGTATTCAAGCCTGAAGCTGTAGATCTGCATGCTGTTTGCCTCAGAAAAACAAGCTGCTTGCGGACATCATCAGAAGTAGTAGCCTGATCCAATCACAATGCTTCCCCATAGGATTGGCTGAGACTGACAGGCAGATCAGGGGCAGAGCCAGTATGATTCAAACACAGGCTTGGCCAATCAGCATCTGGTCATAGAGATGAATTGAATCAATGAATCTCTATGAGGAAAGTTCAGTGTCTGCATGCAGTGGGAGGAGATACTGAATCACAGGATGCATTTTAGGCAGCCATGACCCAGGAAGGATCTCTAACAGCTATCAGAGGAGTGGCCAGTGAAGTTATCACTAGGCTGTAATGTAAACACTGCATTTTTTCTGAAAAGACGGTGTTTACAGCAAAAAGCCTGAAGGTACTGATTCTACTTACCAGAACAAATTCAATAAGCTGTAGTTGGTCTGGTGACTATAGTGTCCCTTTAAGGTAATGCTGACTTTGGTCTCTCTAACACTGTGGCATGTTCCCTTTCTTCTACACTCACTACATCCACATTTTCTCTGTCTCAGACTGTATACTAGGAGCTTCTTCCTGCAAGTAAGAAGGTAAGGAGAGAAGTGGACATGTGAGTGCTAGGGGACAGTCCTTAGAAAGCATGGAATGAGCGCATCATCAGATGCATATATGCCATGCTCAGGATGCTGTTGGCCAGCACGCATGATTGGCAGGCAACCTGACATGCATTTATGCCATTCTAGCCTTCCAATTCTTTTTGGACATGTTCGTCCCTTTTAGAAGTTCTGGTTACATGACCCGCGTCAGTGGCCTACCCTTTTACACCGCCCATTGACTTCCTGCTTCACTGGACACTACTGTTAGGGGGTATGGATTTACTTGAAAGATTAAAGCATGAATTAGAGAGATATTAGCATATTTTAAGAGAATCTGGGTTTTCTTATAGCTGCAACCTATGAGTTTCCCTTCTGGCAACATCTCCACCAGATACATAACGCTTGAGAGGTATGCCTTTTTTGTGTTTTTAGTCGATAAGATTCTGTACTTAGGCCCCTCATAATTGTCAGAACCAGGCCCACTGGGGTTTTAATCTGGCCCTGTTGACAGTGCACGTTAGAAGATGGTAGTCAGAGGAAAAGATGGGTTAGAGAAGTTAGAAACAGAATCGGTTTGAAAAGACAATGTTAAGGATATTGGAGTTAGCCAATTGAGTCTATTGAATTGATATGTTAGTTAATAGGGATGTTGAAGTCGCCAAAGATGAGGGAAGGAATGTCAGAGGACAGAAAGGAAGCCATGCAAAAACATTATCAATGAAGAGTCGAGGGGAGTCGGGGTGATGTAGATAACAACAACATGGGCTGAGAGAGGATTGAACAGACAGATGGAGTCAACTTCAAAGTGAAAGGGCTTGGAGAGAGAAGGGTAAGTGGGCATCTGTTCTCTCTTATAGAAAGTTCAAAGCTTCCCTGGACCTCCTATTAAAAGTAAACTATAATCACCGTATTAATTGCAGCACATTGTAGTGGTTATGGTCCAAAAAGACCATTATGGTATCGAGAGTGATGTTTGTCGTAATCTGTCAAACAGCTTTTATGAATGGTCTGACACTTACCTTACTGTATCAGGCTTCTGGGTCCTTCTGGTGTGAGTTGTTATAATAAAGCTTAAGTTGTTGCTTCCACATTATGTTTCCAACACATACTAGGTTTAAACAATAGTCATTAACTGAGAATGTCAGCCGCAGTCCATTGAAAAGCTTTGTGCACACACGTCACATTTATGGCAATCATTGCAATCTGCCAGTGCAGTACTTCTTATAGAGAAGTGGTATGCCGGACATATATGAACTTTACTCACTTTAAATACGTATACATTACTTCCCCTCCCTTATCCTCTTGAATTTATTTTCCCTCTGGAAAGAAACATATTTAACAAATACACTGGAAATGACTGGCCTTTCCTCCCATGCAATGATGATATGAAAAGAACACACGTTTATTACTCTGTCTAAAATTCAGGATTGAGGAAGGGCTTTGAAAACATTCAGAACAATACAGAATAATGCAGGTTGCTATAGCACGTTGCAAATGTATTTTGCAAATACATCGATGATTTAACTGTACTTACTATGTGAATCATGCTTTAATACATGTATTAGTTTTACTTTCTGTTGTCAATTTTAGGACGCTGTTTGCTAATAATGTTATAATGTTCCGTATAGCATTATAATACCCATATGTACAGTATGTGACTAAAACTGACATTTCACTTCTATACTAATAATTAGACATGTGCAATTCGTTTTGTTCCAAATGTTAATTCGGACGAATTTCGGGCAATTCGGATACTTCTGAAAGTCCAAATAGCTGAATTGTAGAAGTTCCGAAGCACAGAATTGCCGAAGTACTAATATACCCAGTGGGAGAATGAAGAATGTTACACTGTATACCAGTTTGAATAAAAAGTATACACACATAGCCAGGATTCAGCTGTAAGCATTTGCAACACTTACAACAATCAAGTAACACATCCATATAAAATGTAAGTTACTTGGATGGATTGGAATGAATAAGTAGATAACTCCCTAATTCCCACGGTATTAGGGAGCTATCTACCAAAAGGATGAAAGACCTAAATTGGTCTTTCAGCCAAATTTACTAATACTAAATAAGAAAGTGAGCAGCCTCTTGGTGGGGGCCCTAAATCAGAAAACAATAGGTCTGCCCCCCCCCCCCCCCCCCCCACACACACACACACTCCCCTTTTTCTAAATTTACGGCCCAGTTTAAGAGCCCCCACTCGCGCGGCACAGGTGGGGGCTCGGGAGGGGGCACTTGGGTTTTAAAAAAAAACAAAACATTTTTAACCCCTTAACGCCGTTACGGCGTTCTATGCCGTCGCGGCTTTAAAGGGCTTTAAAGCCGTTGCGGCGGCATAGAACGCCGTAACGGCTTGCAGCCCCAGGAGCAGAGGTGTACTCACCTCCGCCGCGATCCTCTTCTGGGGGGCTGTCTGAGAGCCCAGGCAGCCCCCCTCCGGCAAATGAGGCCCCCGGGGGCCATGTGATCGCTCTCAAAGAGCGATCACATGGCCCCCTATAGCTGGCTATGGATCTGCCAGCAGGGGGACTGTTTAAAATATTAGACAGTCCCCCTGCTGGTAGGTAGTGTAAAAAAATAAATATTAAAATGTTATAAAATAAATTAAATGCCTTTTTATATATATATAATATGTATATATATTATATATATAATATATATACATATTATATATATGTAACGTCATACGTAATGTATTTTAATATTAATATTAGTATATATATTAATATTAAAATACACTTAGAATGACGTTACATATATATAATATGTATATATATTATATATATAATAGATCTACATATATATATTATATATATATATACGCATAATTACAATAATAAATAAATAAAATAATTAAATAAATAAATAAAATATTGAAACAAAATATAAAATAAATTATATATTCATATGTAATTTCATTCTAACTGTATTTTGTTATTAATATATATATATTGGAAACAGAATACACTTAGAATGACATTCTATATATATCTATCTATATATAAAATACAAATAACGGCAAATATATATAGAGAGATAAATACATATAATTACATAAAAGATTACATTTGTATACACGTAGAATTTATATACCTATAAATGCATATATATTAAAATTCTACGTGTATATTTAAGTAATTTTTTAACATAATTATGTCATTTGATTAATTAAAATTTGATTGACATGCCTGACAACACAGGGAGAAAGTGCAGAGAATTTAATTCGCATGCACTATATTAGACCCTGTAACTCTCCAAGACACCATAAAACCTGTACATAGGGGGTACTGTTTTACTCGGGAGACTTCGCTGAACTCAAATATTAGTGTTTAAAACTGGTAAATTGTATTACAACGATGATATTTTAAGTAAAAGTGACGTTTTTTGCATTTTTTACAAACAAACGGCACTTTTATGGACTATATTATTGTTGTAATATGTTTTACTGTTTTAAAACACTAATATTTGTGTTTAGTGAAATCTCCCGAGAATAACAGTACCCCACATGTACAGGTTTTATGGTGTTTTGGAAAGTTAGAGAGTCACATATAAGGCTTGCATTTCATTTTTTTGACATTGAAATTTGCCAGATTAGTTATGTTGCCTTTGAGACCGTATGGTAGCCCAGGAATAAGAATTACCCCCATGATGGCATACCATTTGCAAAAGTAGACAACCCAAGGTATTGCAAATGGGGTATGTCCAGTCATTTTTAGTAGCCACTTAGTCACAAACACTGGCCAAATATTAGTTTTTTGCTTTTTTCACACAAAAACAAATATGAACGCTAACTTTGGCCAGTGTTTGTGACTAAGTGGCTACTAAAAAAAACTAAACATACCCCACGTTCAATACCTTGGGTTGTCTACTTTTTCAAATGGTATGCTATTATGGGGGTAATTCTCATTCCTGGGCTACCACACCGTCTCAAAGGTAACATTACTAATCTGGCAAATTTCAATTTGAAAATGGAACGTTCTATATTTGACCCTGTAACTTTCCAAAACACCATAAAACCTGTTAATGGGGGGTACTGTTGTACTCGTGAGACATCGCTGATTACAAATATGTGCATTTTGTTGCCGTAAAACCTAACAGTATTATGACATTTACAGCTAAAATGTGAGGCAGAACTCCAAATTTAAAAAAAAAATTCAAATTTCTCACAGTTTTTTTTAATTTTATTCATAATAAATTGTTTCAAATACAAATATTTTATATGAAATGAAAGCCCTGTTTCTCCTGAACAAAATGATATATAATAAGTGTGGGTGCATTTAATATGAAAGAGGGGAACTACGGGTGAACAGACATATAGCGCAAATTCCAGTTTTTGTTTACGTTTTGTTTTGATCAGAACGTGTACTATTGACTCCGTCCTGAAGGGGTTAAACAGTGAGCAGCCACAGGCTGCTCACTGTTTACTAGACATGCCCCTACTCGCGGTATAGTGAGTTGGGGCAGAATTTACTAATACTAAGTAATTTTTACTTAGTATTAGTAAATTTGCCTGAAAGAACAATTTAGGTCTTTCAGCCTTTTGGGAGATAGCCAGGGCCGGATTAACATAGGGGCTGATGGAGCTGCAGCTCCAGGCCCAGGCCCATGGAATAGGCCCATTGAAAAAAAAAAAATTTTTTTTTTTTACATTTTTTTTTTTTTTTTTTTACACACACACTACTCTTAGGTTTGCCACCTGACTGGTATTTTACTGGCACAGACGGTATTTGAGACTGCCTGGCCGTGCCGGTATTGCAGTAATACTGGCAATACAAATGCAGGTATTTTTCTCAGAATAAGTGGAGATTACTCTGCAATACCAGCACCGGCCAGTAGGGGTCACTGTGTGTGGAGAGAGGCAAGGATAGGAAGTTACAGCATATCCCCATAGACATATAATACCTAGACGCCGCATTGATCTCGGGGGGCCATGAAATGCGGGCGCCATTTTGGGCCGGTCACCCAGTGTGGTATTATATGTCTATATATTAGGACTTCTGTTCCTAATTTTTTTTAATTTACTTTGCCTTAGTGACAAATCTCACTTTAGTAAATAGTGATGTGATTGTTTGTTCTCCTATTCTCTTTATGCTATCTCCATGCGGACTTCAAAGTGCAAAAGACAGAGATGACAATAATAAAGAGTTGTAAATATCTACATTTTATTTTGCACAGTTCCAAAATCCATATTAGTTAAAAATAGGTGAAAAGTAAATACATTACAAATCAGGCAAAGATCCAGTCCCAGTTTAAAACATGTATATTAAGATGATAGATTGTGGGGTTAGTTCACTAAACTTATAATTTTAGCAAACCTAAATCCGAATGCAACGCATAGTTTCAATCAGGAAATTCAAATAATTTCAATGTATTGAGTAAACTTAGTCGATAACGTAAATAACCACAGAGGTCTTAAAGTAGCAAATGTCAGTTAATTTTATTTAATATCCCAGGATTAAACATCATGCTACTGGATCTATACACCCTCCAGGTGGATTTTAAGACTAACCATGTTTACTTTGAGGACCTTGCTCTGCAGATCATAGACATGTGTATGCTGCAGATCACACTGTGACCGATCCAAGTCAATGCGGCGTCTAGTATTTTATGTCTATGCATATCCCTGCCTCTCTGTACTACTCACTGATCCGTGGGGACCAGCAACACAGCACAGAGTCCAGACAGCAGCTCGACAGCTCAGATAAGTGAGGGATGGGGGGAAAGGCAGCAGGGACACATGGGGACACTGAGACACTAGGGGATACATGTGGACACTGAGACACTAGGGAACATATGGGGACACTGAGGCACATGGGGACACAGACACTAGGACACATGGGGACACAGACACTGAGACACTTGGGGACACTGAGACACTTGGGGACACTGAGACACTTGGGGACACTGAGACACTTGGGGACGCTGAGACACTTGGGGACGCTGAGACACTTGGGGACACTGAGACACATGGGGATGCTGAGACACATGGGGACGCTGTTTCTCCCAGTGTCCCCCATCTAGTGTCTCAGTGTCCCCAAGTCTCCCAGTGTCTGTGTCCCATGTCTCTATGTGCCTAGTGTCACCATGTCTATGTCCACAACTGTCCCCAAGTGTCTGTCTCCCAGCCAGTGTCCCCTAGTCTCCCAGTGTCCCCTAGTCTCCCAGTGTCCCCTAGTCTCCCAGTGTCCCATAGTCTCCCAGTGTCTGTGTTCCCATGTGTATGTGTCCCTAGTGTCTTAGTGTCCCCAAATGTTTCAATGTCCCCATGTCTCCCAGTGTCTGTGTCCCTAGTGTCTGTGTCCCCATTTCTCCCAGTTTCCCTAAATGTCTGTGTCCCCATGTCTCCCAGTGTCCCCGGGTCTCTGTATCCCCAGGTCTCAGTGTCCCCATGTCGCTCAGTGTCCTAGTGACATGGGGACACACTGAGACATTGGGAGAAATGGGAACACTGAGACACTGGGAGACTAGGGGACTGGGCGACATGGGGACACTGACACTGTGATACATAGGGACACTGAGACACTGGGTGACTTGCGAGACTGAGACACTGGGAGCAATCCATCTATACAGCAGAATCAAAATGTGAGTAGTTTGTTGGTGATTTTACAGATGTCACTCTGATGTCACTCCTTGTGATTATTCAAAGGATTAAGGCTAGTATTTTGTTCCAAGAAAGGTGGCAACCTAACTACTCTTCACATACTCTTGCTTAAAGTAGCACTATAGGGTCAGGAACACAATCATGTATTTCTGACCCTATTATGTTAAAACCACCACCCTGCCCCCTTCTTGCCTCCCTAAGTATAGTAAAATATAACTTGTATTCAAGTCTGCAGCTGCTGGCTCTGCCTCTGAACTGACTGTCTGCTGACATCATCAGAAGTGGTGGTCTGAGCAAATTACAATACTTCCCCATAGGATTGTCTGAGACTGTCAACTAGGCAGATCAGGGGCAGAGCCAGCACAAGTCATAGCCCTGGCCAATCAGCATCTCCACATAAAGATAAATTGAATCAATGCATCTATATGAGGAAAGTTCAGTGTCTGCATGCCGAGGGTGGAGACACTGAATAGCAGTGCTGCACACTAGGCAGTACTGCCTCAGGAAGCACTTCTAGCAGCCATCTAAGGAGTGGCCAGTGGAGTTATTTTCTCTGAAAAGACAGTGTTTACTGCAAAAGGCCTGAATGGAATGATTCTACTAACCAGAACAAATACAATAAGCTGTAGTTGTTCTGGTGACTATAGTGTCCCTTTAAGTTTGGAAGCTTAAGAGGGATGTATGGGAACAAAACTTGTGTGGACTGGCTGACAATAAAATTAGTTTAGGTAATGCAGACGTTGGTCTCTCTAACACTGTGACATGTCCCCATTCATCTACACTCACTACATACACCTTTTATCTGTCTCAGACTATATACCAGGAACTTCTGCCTGCTAGTTAGAAGGTAAGGAGATGAGTGGACCAGCGAGTGCTAGGGGACAGTCCTTAGAAAGCATTGAGTGAGCGCATCATTAGACGCATTTATGTCAAGCTCAGGGTGCTGCCTGCATAGTATGCCCTTAGTTGGACAGCCTGCATGATTGGCGGGCAGCCTAACATGCATTCATGCCAGGCTGTCCTTCAAATTCTTTGGACAGACATGCCCCCTTTTTGGGCATGTTCTCCCCTTTTGGCAAGTCTGGTCACGTGATTCGCACCGGTGGCCACCCTTTTATCCTGCCCATTGACTGCCTGCTTCACTGGACACTGCTGTTAAGGGTTATGGATTTAATTGAAAGATATAAATTAGAGAGATATTAGCATAGAGTATGTGTTTTCTTGTAGCTGCATCCTATGAGTTTCCCTCCAGTACCATCTCCATCAGATACATGACGCTTGGGAGGTATGATTGTTTTAATGTTTTTGGTCGATAAGATTCCGTAATTAGGCCCATCATAATTGTCAGCACCAGGCCCAGTGTGCTCTTAATCCGGCCCTGGAGATAGCTCCCTAATACCGTGAGAATTAGGGAGTTATCTACTAAGCGACTGCAAGAGAACATCTGAAGTCCCGAAATTCTGAAGTGCCTAAGTTCCGAAGTCCCTAAGTTCCGAAGTCCTGAATTACGGAATACCTAACCAAACTGATTATTTTCCCCATGCACATCCCTGCTAATAATTCAGATCTTGTGTGAAACATGCAAGAAAAGTAATACTAGGTAGTCTCTAAAACCTTTCAAACCTTTAATATTTCAGTAAAGGATAACAGAATAAATGGAAAATAAAATGTCCTAAATTTACATAATTTTTTTTATCAATCTTTCAGCATCATTTTATGCAGAAAATTGTGAATTGTGGTGCTGGATCAATAATAAACCTATTTTGATCTAACCTCAGATCAGAATGCCATTTCAGAGATCTCATGTGGGCAAGGTACTAAGCCTGGCAGCTCTTTGACTTTACATTTAGATGTGATTCAGATTCAAAGTTAAACATGTTACAGACCAAATATTTGTATGTTACACTACATTATCTGGTGGCTCCATGCTTTCAGTGCAATGGTCATCAAGTGAATGCGATGTTGTAGATAGCTGACACTATTCATCTCTTTGGTAATTGATTTTAACCTGCCCTAGCCATAAAGAAAGACATATTTCAACTGGGTGACAGGTTGGATATTCGGTTGAAATCCAATGATATTGTATATTACTATACAATACATGGTACCTCCGGTTAGGAAAGTTACTATTGAGATTAATGCCCAAACACTGATCCTTGTATAAATAGATGTAACTTATAACTATCTACATGTGTTCCTTATTGATAACTCATTGCACCTCTGTCTGCGGCATTACTGCATGTGTACGCATAATTTTAGCTGCTTTGTTTGATTTGAAAAATAAAGATTGTCAAAAAAACAAACAAAAAAAAACTAAGAATGATTTGGAGCTTTCTCATGGAGGACATTGTGTGGTAAGAATTCTAGTCTAGTGAGAATTATTTAAGCTGTATGCGCCGCCTAACTTTGGATTTAACTTATTTACCTTCACCTTTTTAACATCTGCTGTTAGTAGACAACTGCTTACTGTTTTCCATCTGTCTTTGTAGGTATGCTTCTGGTTACCTCAGACACGCTAGGACATGATTTCCATGTGTTTCAGATCCTTACCCATCCATGGTCCTCTTCCCAAAGTGCCATACATCACCTGTACACTCTACATCGTGGAGAGACAGAAGCTAAAGTAAGTTCATATTATGAATAAACCTGCTTGAATTTACAGGACTCACCAACAGACAATGTATGAAGGAATTTCAAAGATACACGTCAAGTGTTTTTAAACATTTGCCACGGTGCCTAGCTTGCTGCCAGATGCTAATGTAATTTGTAAATGTCTGAGCACCTTTGTTAGCCATCAGTGTTGTCCATTGCTGAATTGAGATTGTGTGAATTAAATATTGATTCTAAATCACCCAACAAAGGTATTGAAATATTTGTTAGTGTATCTTGATATGCCAGTTATTGGTAGATAAAGCAAGTGATTAACTCTAGCAGGGTTATACTCTAAAGTGAGAATTCAAAGTGAATTTCAAATTCAAGGTCAAAATAGTTGAATTGAAAACATTCTGTAAGAAACCCGAACATGAAGGGGATAAGGGTCGCATCGGAAGTATTTAAAATCTCTGCTTATGCAGACAATATACTGCTCACTTTTACTGACCCGAGAGACTCAGTCCCCCACCTCCTAGACCTACTGGAAACCTACCACCTAGTGTCGGGATATAAAATAAAAACAGATACAAGACAACGAGAGCAGGCTCAGGCACTAGATCCTAAGATAATAGTGCCGGTCTAAACTCGCGGTCTTATGTACCGAAGAGAGACTCCAGGGGTCTCCAGGAACTTAACCCCAGTATAGGTAATGAACGAAAAAGGATAGATGCTAAAAGTCTCCATGTAGGTAAAGACATGAGACTATGTGCATCACCTGGATATAAACATAGCCACGTAGGAAATAAATATTAATAATTGGCTAGACTAACCCAAAACAAAATTGAGACCATGAAATAAGTGAAAAATAAAGTATATACATACCCATCCGACAATATTTTCGCGTTCAGCGCAACTGCTCTACCGTAGAGGACTTCAAATTTAAGGCCAAGACTCTACAACGTCAGTTTAAACAAAAGGGGTATCCAAATAGATGCATTAAAAATGCATACAAACGTGCGCTTCTTGCAGACCGTAAAGATCTATTATCAGAGGATACCAACCTAAAACCATCACAAGAAATTATCAGGTGCATAGGGAATTTCGATGCTGGTTGGCATCAAATTATCAAGATTTTGGAAAGATTCTGGCCCCTATTGCACCAGGACTCACATATACATAAAGTGATTACATCTCATACCTCGGTGACTGCAAGAAGGGGACGTAACATAAAAGAATTCTTAGTCCCCAGTCACCTCAAAAATACCCCTTAGAATCCAACTTGGCTGAAGTCCCCAGTAATAGGTACATACCAGTGTGGCAGATGTAAAGCCTGCAACTTCATACGTCGCCCCTCAAAAACCTTCCCAGATTCCCCCTATTCCCAGGAATTCAATGTTAAAAGCTTTTTTAACTGCCAATCGAAAGGTTTAGTCTATCTACTTGTTCTGTTCTTGTAAGAAACTTTATGTTGGCAAAACATCTCACATATTTAAGCTCAGAATACGGGAACACGTTAATTCAGTGAATCCGAGAAGACTGAAAGACACACCAGTCTCTAAACATCTTAAATTGCATCATAGTGGGTCACCGGAGGGGATTAGATTCTGTGGTATAGAAAGGGTTACATTGGGACCAAGGGGAGGTGATCTAGTTAAAAAACTCTTACAAAGAGAGAGTTTCTGGATCTACAAGCTTAAGACATTTTCACCCCTCGGTCTCAATGAGGGCTTCTCATATAAGTCCTTTATATCGGATTAATCTATCAATTCCCCCCATACGTCCTGTAAATACATTTGTTTCTAAATCTGTAAATTTGTATATATGCCTGATACACATGTAATTATGTTATATAGCACCAGTAGGTTATTATTATTATTTAGATTTTGATTTTGATTGTTATATTCATGTTCATCTCTATTTTCATTAGGACATGGATACCTGTTCCGGGTTGTCTGGTTAGTTTACACATGCAATATTATAGAGACGGCTTCTATTTACCTAAGGATACATGGTCCCTATTATAATATCATCTTTGTAGTTATACAGTTTTGAGCCACTATGGACACATATTGGTGTGTAGGTATTGGATACAATACCCAATGAAACATATAGATACATGATGAATATTCATTCTGGCTCACATTCCATTTGGAGTGACTGTACACAATATACATAGTAAATCTACTAAGGTCTATTGTTTGCATACATGGGTTGAATATGGATCTTTATTAGATTGCATATCTTGTTGGTCCTAGATCCATCTACATACAGCACATATCTTGCACATAGGACAATACATTCTCCCATTACTAGACGCACATGTGGGCTATGTATATAATAGGGACGATTCTTGACAGTCGATAGGATGCCTAATAGGCTTGGGAGTTAGAATCCATAAGACTACAGACTCAGTCCGTTACGGAGCAAGTGACTAACCCCGCCCATGTGGGCTGGACGCCGCAACATGTTCCATGCTAGAAAGCGACTAGCCCCGCCTTTGTGGGTTGGACTTTACATTTGGATCCCTAAACAGAGTCAATAAGACACCTCCCAGCTCTGATCACGTGGGGTACCTATGTGTAAGCCGATTGGCAGTAATAGACAGGGTGAGTGCCGACAGGAGCCGCACCAGGGTGAGATTTTCCCCTTTTTACATCATTGGCTACAGGTACTCAGGTTCTTTGGCGCCCATTATACTTAAGAGAGTCCTGATCATTATTCTGTTGGCCCCTGACAAAGGTGCAGTATACAAGCACCGAAACGCGAGTTGGGCGTTTTTTTTTCTTTTTCTTTTCTTTATTATGGGCACTGGGCATCGTTTGATTTAAGCACTCAAATATGATTTGTTTATATTTCCCTATTCTATTTCTTTGCTACTATGCCTGTCTAGATAGTTACACAGGGAGAGAGGCTTTATATAAATTTTACTGTCAGTTTATTTGAAACTGACCTCCTTATTTCATACTGCTTACTCCCTCTCTTTTCTATCTGAAAGTATTTCTGCTCTGGATACTATTGTGCAGCAATCCTACATTTTGTTTGGTCTTTTTGTGACCACGATCAACAGCCCTAAACTGCCTTTTACTTTAGGGACCTGATCCATTATTGCTAGTTAGCTCATTTGGATGGCTCCACATTGGGTTTTTGTATACCCTGGACAGTTAGGGTTCGAGATCTAGTACTTTAGGAGACAACACCCAGAGGAGCACAAGTGTCCAGACATAGGGGTCATAAGTTGGGATTGATTTTTTTTTCATTTAAGCTAGTCTCCTAATAAAGCTTTATTTCAGTATCTTATATCATATCCCCTTATTTACTTGGAAGTGACCTCTACCTGCTTCTACTTTGGATGCATAGTTGCATTAGTTACACTTGTATATACTTTATTTTTCACTTATTTCATGGTCTCAATTTTGTTTTGGGTTAGTCTAGTCAATTATTAATATTTATTTCCTACGTGGCTATGTTTATATCCAGTTGATGCACATGGCCTCAGGTCTTTACCTACATTGAGACTATTAGCATCTATCCTTTTTCGTTCATGGGATATAAAATAAACCTAGATAAGTCGGTTGGCATGCCCCTTGGCACCCCAGACACAGACGTCAAATCGCTAAAACAAACGACAGGTCTAAAAATCAGTCCACAGCCCATTAAATACCTGGGTGACACCAAACCATGCCGACCTATACACAGAAAACCATCAACATCTGATCCACACCCTACTCTTAGACCTCAACAGGTGGCATGAGAAACCCACCTCGTGGATAGGAAGACTGCACACTATCAAAATGAACCTATTACCGCGCCTCCTGTTCCTCTTTCAGTCACTCCCGGTTAGGGTAACCAAAGGGGACCTAAAACCATTGCAGACACCAATAGACAACTTTATATGGGCCAAAAAAGAGGCACAGGATCGCAAGACAAACCCTATACACACCAAAAAGCAGGGGAGGACTGGGCCTTCCCCACCTCCACCTCTATTACATGTCTGCTCAGCTGGCACAAATAGTTAAATGGCACTCGCCACCAGATACCCAGAGATGCTTTGACCTAGAAACACTTCTCATGAGCACCAACCTTCCACAGTTCTGGATCTGGGTACCCAAGGCCACCTCCACCTCTATTACCTGTTGGCTCAGCTGGCACAAATAGTTAAATAACACTCGCCACCAGATACCCACAGATGGGTTGACCTAGAAACACTTCTCATGAGCACCAACCTTCAACAGTTCTGGATTTGGGTACCCAAGGCAGACAGGCCGGAGCTCCACACCACATGCCCTGCAATCCTGAACTCAATCAGGATCTGGGACATTACAGCACATAAATATGCACTTATGCACCCGACTTTGACACTCACCCCATACCTCCGCAACAAAGCTTTCCTGCCCGGCTTATGTCCCAGAGACTTTAGGGGTTTGGAAGACACAGGGATCCAAAGCTATTACCACCTATTCCATGCGGTTACATTCCGAACCTTCGATGACCTAAAAACCCTAGCCCCCTAGGGACCACTTTCGGTACCTCCAATTTAGGGACTTCGCCAAGGGCCCCTCTGTTGGAGCGGCGGCGGCCACCTTCTACGAGACACTGTGTTTGTCAGATGGACCACGTGCCGGCCTCATCACCCTCTTGTACACACAACTGAGTGCACCAACTAGTGAGGCTCAAACACCTACCTACGTCTCACAATGGGAGACAGAACTCCACCAGTTCTTAAAGAGTGGGGAATGGTAAGACATCTGGGAGGCGGCGACAGATGCTTCCATATGTATACACCAGGAATAATGCTATAAAACACAGTAAAACATATATTTATATACATAAAAAATTTAAATCATAAAGGAACTATAAGTGACAAATGACAATAAATCCATGGATGTTCATGATCAAAATATTGTTACACGAAAAACGTCACATCAGAGACTGAGTTTAACCACTTAGGTATCATATTCTGCATGCAAATAATCCATTTGGACTCCACATATTTCAGGGCCCTACGTATATCCTCTATTTTTAAATGTTGCTGTTTGAGTGCCACATATTTGGCGGTAATGTATATAGGTAACCTGCATTACATTTTTGAAAATTATGAACTCCAGGGGGAGATTTGGAATCTTATAGTCCATTATAGAATTAATGTGTTTGTGCATGCAATCTTTTTATCTGTTCTATGTATTGTTTCTTGCAACTGGTAAGAAAATTTATAACATTTATAGTGTTTATAGTAATTGACGAACGCTGGGTGGTTTGCCGAACACGTGGCCATTTTAACTCCCGATCGGCCAGCGGTGTTCAGCGCCCAAACTATGGAACTGGAAACGGACACTTATTTGCACGAACACCGCTGACCCGCCAGCCTCCTTACCTCTGCATTCGGTAGTGTATCCGAATGCCTGTTCATTCGGTAGTTTAACCGTATGAACTGCATCACCCCAGATAGCCATGCCATGGAGCCTATCCGTGTAACGAAAGACTATGGGAAAGACCTTGGCTCCATGGTGATTGAACTGTATGTATGGGATCTGAGCGCCATTCGGTAATAATGTGCGCTCAGATCTAAGCTATCTGGGGATATGTAGAATGTATGTGTTTTATTTATTATTTACAACATTGGGTATTTTTGTGTCTTTTTAATAACATGTGCTCAATGGAGTTTTGCCTCTGTCCTGGGAGATAATTGGATTACTTCCCAATTATCTCCAGAATAGAGAGGAGGGATTGTGATGTAATTGTGGGAGTGTTTAAAGGTGTATGTCTGTGATTGGTCAATGTCCAATATGTTTCCCAGTCTTCCATCTGGTCCCCTAGGGGAGTGTCCACCAGGTGGAAGACCTGCATAAAAGCCGGGCAGGTAGCCCCAGTAAATCAGTTATGCTTGACCCTCAAACGAAGTGACGTCTCGTTCTTTGGGAGGAATTGGATTGTATGCTGATTGCCAGGAGTGTAAGCTGATTGTATGCTTTTCGTGTTCGGCTGTTTCCAGTGTCCGTGTGTTTCCTGTTCGGGAGTTGGAGGCTTCGTGTAGTTTGCAGTTCAGGAGATTGGTGCTTGCAGTAGCTGCCTGTGCATCTGAAAGGGGAATATCGCCTAAACGGTTTTTAACCTCTTGTGTGCAAAATGGTCCGTTACAATTACCTTCAGGCTTTTCTGCTATAAACACTGTCTTTTCAGAGAAAATGCAGTGTTTACATTACAGCCTAGTGATAACGTCACTGGCCACTCCTTAGATGGCTGTTAGAGATCCTTCCTTAGTCATGGCTGCCTAAAATGCATCCAAACATTCAGTATCTCCTCCCTCTGCATGCAGACACTAACCTTTCCTCATAGAGATTCATTGATTCAATTCATCTCTATGAGGAGATGCTGATTGGCCAGGGCTGTGTTTGAATCATGCTGGCTCTGCCCCTGATCTGCCTCTTTGTCAGTCTCAGCCAATCCTATGGGGAAGCATTGTGATTGGATCAGGTTACCACTTCTGATGATGTCAGCAGACTGCTTGTTTTGGTTTTTTTTCTTGATTTTTTTAGGCAAGCAGCATGCAGAGTTACAGCTTCAGGCTTGAATACAAGTAAGATTTAGCTATATTTATGGAGGCATGAGGGGCCCAATGGGGGCTAGATGGTGGTGTTAACACTATAGGGTCAGGAATACATGTTTGTGTTCATGACCCTATAATGATCCTTTAAGGTAATGATTCTATTCACCAGAAAAAAATCAATAAGCTGTAGTTGTTCTGGTGACTATAGTGTCCCGTTAAAAAGCTATCACTCACCAAAATTTGGGCTCATGTCATGCAAGGTTTAATACCACATTTATATGTCACCTTTTTATTTAACAAAGTGATATCACTTTTAGTTCTTGATGTAAATAAAAATGGTCTGGCAACCACTGCTTTTCATATTTAGTAATATTTCTTAACTTTCTATCCCCAAATAAGATAGGAAAATTGTTATTTAATATCCTCTTTATTGAATAGAACCGAGGGCTCACGCTTGGCAGAAACACTGGGACATTCTCCTCCTCTGCCTCGCAGAGACCACACCATTTTTTTTTTACATTATCATTGGGGGTCAGATACACAGAAACTTAATGACAAACATTACACAGAATGACACTCCTACAGATACAAACAGTGACACACATACAGACACATAGGCATACACTGATATCCAAATATGCAGAGTTACAGATACGCATATAGACACACATGCAGGCGCACACACATCTTTCCATACACACACACACACACACACACATACAGGCACACATACAGACAGACATAACACATACCTACAGACACACACAGATACACACACTTACCTATAGACACATACATATAAACTCCTACATACATACATACACACATACATATATACACATACATACAAACACACATGCAGAGACACATACAGACACACATACAGTGAAACTCACATTACATATAGACACTTACATACAGACACCTACATACATACACTTACAGAGGCACGTGCATACAGAGACACATAAGCACACACACATACATACATGTAGACAGATACACAAACACACACATATGCAAAACGTTTTAGCCACCCTCCTCTTTCCTACCTTTTAGGTGCAGGAGGGTGACTTTCCCTGGGTTACAGTGGCTGGCTCCAGCTGATGGGAGTCAGAGTTACCACTCTGACTCCCTCCTCTCCTTCCTCCTCCTGCGCGGCTCCCGGTGATTCCTGGGAGGAAGTGACCGGGGCTGTCATGTCCTTCCAAGTGTCTGAGCTCATTACAGAGGGCCCGGTCGCGTTGTTAAATTGCCGCAGCGCTGACTGGGCCCCCTGGAAATTCATTGCCATCAAGTGGCCCTAACAGCATGGGCCATCCAATGGGCCTCTTCAATGCAGCCCCAGCGGTGCAACACATGGCTATCTCGGTCGCAGGGGACCGCAAGGCGGCCGGTCTCCCTGACGTGACGGGTCCGTTTGCAGCTGTGACCCTTGCGATTGCTGTAGTTCCGCCACTGTGTACAAGTAGTTCTCATACCCTTTCTAGTTACTGTTTATTCCTGAATATTGCACACCAAATTTTTACATGATCCCTATTTTTTCCTTATTGCAAATAATGAGTGCCCAGTGTTGCTAATTATTCACAGAATACCTACTGGTTTCTCTTTATCACTTTGAGTTTACTCTTGTATTATCGTCCTTATATTTAGCACTATGCAGTCTGTTACCACTTTATAAATAAATAATAATATCCGTCTGGGATTTTATGGTACTATTAGAATACAATGAGCGTAGTTTCTTATTTTAATATATGTGGTTGAGCGTAATTTCAAGTGCCTGGACCTCATCTATGTAGCCTAATTCAATATCTCTTTCTAGCTAGCTTTATCATAAAGCTAAGCTATCCTCGATGTTCACCGCTAATCATTACTAACAGATAATGAGTGAGTGATATTCCTTATTATTTTTTTTGGCAACTGTCAGGGTAGGCATCGGTATCCCTGTTTTATGTTAAACCATATATAATGTTTTGACAGAACTTTGCTTGCGCCATAACCTCTAAAACAAATTGCAGTGGGTTTGATGTTTTAAAGTAGTCTAGTAGTGAAGTACTGTACACTATTTCTCCCTGTGGACAGCCAACGATAGAGCGTGTCAGTAGATGCTCTCATGCCTATTACTGACCCTTTGTATTTACCTTCCTCATATTGTGGAGGCAATAAAAAACGAAGCTGGGTTCGTTGTATTGTCTCTTTGGTTGTGTGTCTAGTTTTAAACATGTTTGCAAATAATACAATTAAAAAAACAAGCATATAATGCACACACTAAAAAGGGGCAATACTTCCTGCAGGGTGCTCCAAAAAGAGAGGGCAAATTCTAGAGACATCAAATGGAAGAAAATAAATATCCAGGCACACCTGAATGGCAGTCTTTTTTTTTTTTTTTTTTTGGAACATGAAAGTGGAGGCAACGTTTCGGCTCCTCTCTGAGTCTTTATCAAGTCAGGAGTTTTAGACATGTTTGCAGATTGTTTTGTAACAGCCATGTTTAATCAGTCAGGATTTAATATGTCATCCAATTGTGTTCTTTGAGGCTTATTCACTAAACATATAATTTTAGTGAATTGCAAACAAACTACAAATTCAAATCAAAATATATAATTTACATATTTGATATCTATATGTGTTTAGAGAATAAACTGCACTGAATTTGTATGTATTTCCGAAGATGGCTTTGTAAGTGAATCCTTACCAGTGAACATGTGTCCCCAAAAGAGAAGAAAAAAAAAAAAAACTGGGCTGTGATTATAACTTCCAGCCTGCATAAACGACCACTATTTTAAATCAAATAAATCCAGGTTGTCACAATGCTACTTCTGCACATGTAACATCTAAAAGCCTACAACTCATGCCAGTTCCCCATAACTATAATTCTGTTGCATAGCGCACAGAACATAAATGCTAAACTGTCATGAAGGGTCAATCTCACATTTATACTTGGTTTTACTGTGCTGTTTTAGCTTTGATGCATTTTTTAGATAGCTCCCACTAGATCAGTTTATGAGGATTATAATGGAAAACGGAGGACTGTTTGCAAAAAGGGACCAAAAAAAAAAAAATAAATAAATTTACTTTCTGAACCACATTAAGACGCTTGGCACTTTAATAAGTCATCTTGCAAACAAAATAAAATAGAGAATGCATGCCTAATTATTTGAGTAGAGCTGCTCTGCGGTCTCTGACTTCGTGAGAAAGCTTTCATCTGACAACAATTTTCCTGTTAAGAGTGCATATAGGGTAAAACCAATAGATAGATCTAGCTTTAAATCATCTCTGGTGCAAGACATATAAATGCTTTATTACCTTGCACATCACAACTTTGCCCAAAAAGGGTTTCGAAACCAGCAAAGTGCTTACAAATTTGTCTGTGTTGCTAACATGCTTTTAATGCAGTGCCTAGTAGTGCAGTTGGATTCAGTGTAACATCTTACCAAGAAGAGGAGTATTAGCTTTCTTAACTGCTCCCAAGATATTAAACCAGTTCCGCGGCAGCATAAACTTGGCGCCTACAATTGCCAGAGGAATGCTATTATTGGTAAATGAAGTATTCTGCTATCGTGTTTAAATAATTTTATGATCGAAGTGTTTGCCCTTTCCATGTGACTGAGTAGTGCGTTCACAGTTTTTTTCTTTCCTTTTTCTTTATTTATTTTTCAGTAATGAAATTATGTGGGGGGGGGTTAGCCATGTATGGATGCATTATAGTTATTAACTTTGATTTATAAAATCTTTTTGCCTTGTTTATTTTATATGTACTTCTATAAATGTATTTTGCAAAGGACAGCCTGCATCGTGAGTCTGATCATATTACATATTACATGTCATTAAAGCAAACACTAGAAGTGAGTGTCCTGATGACATTGACTTGCATCATTATTTAAAGGGGCATTGTAGGCACCCAGACCACTTCAGCTCATTGACGTGGTCTGGATGCAATTCCCCATGTCCCTTAACCCTGCAAATAGTAATTATTGCAGTTATTGAGAAACTGCAATCATTACTATCCAGTGTTAACTCCACCTCTTGTGGCTGTCTACCAGACAGCAACTAGGGGGACTTTCTGGTTTGCAACGGACTATGGGTCCAGTATCTGACGCTGGACGTCCTCACGCTATGCATGAGGACCTCCAGTGTCCGATTGTTCGCCAAAGGAAAGCATTTGTAATAATATTGGGATTTAATTTATGTTACTGTGAAATTTTTTTCGGTTTAATATAGAATTCTATTAATATATTATAACTATAATTTAATATATAGGTATCTAATTACATGGCCACACACACACTAGCACACTCACTATTACTCACACAATCTGACATGCATACACATTTTCACTAAGACAGTTTCACTGACATACAGTGTCACTTACACATTCTCATTAACACGCACACACACACACACTCTCACTGACACTCTTGGGTTTTTACGTCCAAGATGCATTATCTTGCACTTATCCACATTAAATGTCCGTTGCCACATCTCTGACCATTTTTCTAGTTTACCTAAATCATTAGCCATTTGGCTTATCCCTCCTGGAACATCAACCCTGTTACATATCTTAGTATCATCAGCAAAAAGACATACCTTACCATCAAGACCTTCTGCAATATCACTAACAAAAATATTAAAGAGAATGGGTCCAAGTACAGATCCCTGAGGTACCCCACTGGTGACAAGCCCATGCTTGGAATATACTCCATTGACTACAACCCTCTGTTTCCTGTCACTCAGCCACTGCCTTACCCATTCAACAATATTGGAATCCAAACTTAAAGATTGCAGTTTATTGATAAGCCTTCTATGTGCAACAGTGTCAAAAGCCTTACTGAAATCTAGGTAAGGAATGTCTACTGCACCACTCTGACCTATTATTTTAGTTACCCAATCAAAAAAACCCCAAAAAACAGCAACCTATTAATGTGCATCACATGCATTATTCTCCTCTAAAAAATTTTTCCCCTAAAACTTAGAGTCTCGGCTAGCTGTCTGAAATGTGGGACAGACTGAGCAGACTTGCTTTTGGAGATTTGCGGGAATCAAGGCATTCTGGAAACGAGTAGAAAATTATGACACAACTACTAGGTAGATCCTTGTGTATCTCCCCATTACTGGCATATTGAGGGTGATGACAGAAAACATGATATCCCTACCCCTTCACTATCATTAATCCACATGAAAATCTTCTAATTTCACATGGGCTGGGTAGAAACCTTGTTAAAAAAAAAATAATATTTGTTACTTGGCATCCATTTATTAATAAATTAGACAGTTTAATAAATTAGACAGACAGACCCAAAATTAAAGGAGCACTATAGTGCCAGGAAAACAAACCAGAACCGGAAGCGGTCTCTAGTGGCTGTCAAGTAGACAGCCACTAGAGGCTGAATTAACCCTCAATATAAACATAGCCATTTCTCTGAAACGGCTATGTTTTCAGCTGCAGGGTTAAAACTAGGGGGACCTGGCACCCAGACCACTTCATTGAGCTGAAGTGGTCTGGGTGCCTATAGTGGTCCTTTAAACCCACTTCTGAATGTACAGACAGGTACTTGACCAGAGTTATGGTGGGCCAACCCCCCCATAGACCAATAATATCAACCTCCCAAAACAAGACACCTCAAGCTAGTTGCCCCTGATATTGAGTTACCTTCAAGCTCAAATACCCAGATAATTAGAGAGAGCATATTTAGTTTAGTTTATTTTAGTTTATGGTTTTATTTGCTTTATTATTTACTTACAAAATAACTTTTGTCTATATTATATTGAATATATCTGATTGATTCATGACAAAAAAAATGTTTCATACAAAATAATCGTTCTAATTCTTGAATAAGAATGTTCATTAGAAAATAAAAGCGTTCTGTTTAAAAAAGCAACATAAGCAAGTCACGGATGTCTCTGTGTATAGGCGTATGGAATTTACCTTTTAAAAACTATCAAACAGGAAAACAAACGATGTTAAAGGAGTGGGGGAAATTATCTTAAATAGTAATTGCAAACAAACTAATGAAATAGAAAAGTCTTGCTTGAAAGTGCAGGTAAACAGGATGTCCAATGTACAAACTGGAATGAGAAGTTAGACCTACTGATAAAAGTGTGTTACTGGTTACTTTTCTTTACCGCTCTGTTTGATCTCCATGTATAAACAGATGAAATAAAACAAGCCTGAACCTAACATTTTCTGGACACAGAACAAATACGTGAGGATGACAGCACTCCAGGGCTGATGCCCAAAACCTCTGTGTTATCTCACATTTACTCTTGACTTTTGATTGTTCTGTCTCAAAAAACTGTGGCTATAGCTGACTGCAGGATGCGTGTGTAAATATAAACGGAGGTAAAACAAACATTGCCCTGTGCCGCTGACACGTACAAGTAAAAGATTAAAAAAGAGCAGTGTTGTATAGTTCAGCTAGATAATTGGTATGTTGTTTAAATACTTTTATAAATGTGAAATTCTGTATTAGTCATGCTATGGTTAATTGTCTTATGGTCACAATGCTATTTGATACTTGTTTGAAAGCGGCACTGTCACCTCACTCCTCTATCTGAAAAATTTGTATTCCATAAAGTTAGAATCTTTAAAATACTCAGTAAGTGTTGGAATTTCCCTGATATACAAACCCTGTCAAGACTTATACAGAGACAAAGTAAGGACCACTTTGTTTCTATATTTCTCCTCCGCCTGACTTTCTTTGACACATGGAAGGGGCTACACAGTCAATCCCAAAAAAGTCTATGGAGACTGCACAATCCCCTATAAACCTCAATGCTGTAGTCTCATGCATGCACTAGAGCACAGCAGTGACGTCGGCATTGAAGAGGACAATGCTGGATCAAGTTGGTGGCGTCCGCAATGGACAGGTTCAGGTAAGTAAACTCACCATTACCAAGCCCCCTTACCCGGCTACTGGACCACCAGCGAGGATGTCACAGTCAGTAACTTTGTGAAGTTGGCAAAGTCCCCAAACGATGACAGGGCAACTTTAATACAGTTTATTCTGTCAGCAATTAACATTATTTGTATCTCCAAAGCCATGAACACTTAACCCTAAATTGGTCTCTCTGCTGAAAATTATCTCACTTGTCAGCCTTTACCATAGCCTATGCAGTACTCATGTATCTTATTCATTCTATCTCAGCTGTATACTGTAAGAGTGTTCGGACACTTTACCTGCTCTCAGTCGCTGTTCTATATAATTTTCTAGCTTGTCTCTGGCTCCTTATCTATATGCATTATACATTTTCATTTCTACTCCATAGCCTCTTGCACTCTTGAATTACTATGTTTACTCCCACTGCTTTAGCTCCCTCTACTTACATTTCTAGTCCACCTCCTCTAGCTCCCTCTCTTCACATTTCAATTCCACCTGCTCTAGTTTCCTAGCCTAACATTTCTATTCCACCTGCTCTAGCTCCATATACTAACATTTCTATTCTATCTGTTGTAGCTCCCTATCCTTAAATTTATATTCAATCTGTTCTAGTTCCCTATTCTAACATTTCTATTCCACCTGTCCTAGCTTCATATCCTAACATTTCTATTCTACCTGCTCTAGCTCCATATATTAACATTTCTATTCTATCTGCTGTAGCTCCCTATCCTTAAATTTATATTTAATCTGCTCTAGCTCCCTATCCTTACATTTCTATTCCACCTGCTCTAGCTTCATATCCTAACATGTATATCCCACCTGCTCTAGCTTAGTATCCTAACATGTATATCCCACCTGCTCTAGCTCCCTATCCTAACATTTCTATTCTTCCTGCTCTAGCTCCCTCTCCTTACATCTCTATTCAATCTTCTCTAGTTCCCTATCCTTACATCTTTATTAAATCTGCTCTAGCTCCCTATCCTAACATTTCTATTCCACCTGCACTAGCTCCATATTCTAACATTTCTATCCTACCTGTTCTAGCTCCCTATCCTAACATTTCTATTCCACCTGCTCTAGCTCCCTATTCTTACATTTCTATTCCACCTGCTGTAGCTTCATATCCTAACATTTATTTTCTACCTGTTCTAGCTCCCTATCCTAACATTTCTATTCCACCTGCTCTGGCTCCCTATCCTAACATTTCTATTCCTCCTACTCTAGCTCCCTATTCTTACATTTCTATTCCACCTGCTCTAGCTTAATATCCTAACATTTATTTTCTACCTGTTCTAGCTCCCTATCCTAACATTTCTATTCCTCCTGCTCTAGTTCCCTATTCTTACATTTCTATAACACCTGCTCTAGCTCCCTATCCTAACATTTCTATTCTACCTGCTCTAGCTCCCTATCCTTACAACTCTATTCAATCTGCTCTAGTTCCCTATCATTACATCTTTATTAAATGTGCTCTAGTTCCCTATCCTTACATTTCTAGTCCACCTGCACTAGCTCCCTATCCGAACATTTCTAGTCTACCTGCTCTATCTCCCTTTGCTTAAATCTCTATTCAATCTGCTTTAGTTCCCTATCATTACATCTCTCTTCAATCTGCTCTAGTTCCTTAGAACTTCTTCTTCTATATGTCATGTAACACGGCTCAGGTACTTAATTTATTTAAAAAAAAAAAAAAAATCATTATTATTTGGCAATAAAAATGTAATTTGTATACCACCTGCACTAGCTCCCTATTCTAACATTTCTATTCTACCTGCTTTAGCTCCCTATCTTAACATTTCTATTCCACCTGCTATAGCTTCCTATCCTAACATTTCTATTCTCCTGCTCTTACTCATTGTCCTTCTTTTAAGTACTCCATCTGCTGTCCCTTTGTTTCTTACTATTTATACCTCACTTGCTTTCACTCCTTGTCCATAGTTTCCTTTTCCAGCTTCTCTTGCTTCCAGTCCTGCTATTTGGACTGTGCATGTTTTGTTTTTTCTCTAAAATACAGGGCTTTTTATAGCACTAGCATGCATACAAAATAATTTCTTCATACATATGTATGAAGACATATCTAAGACTAAGGGTGCTATTTTTTAGTCCTTATTTTAAATTCATTATCAAGTCTTTAACAACACAGCTTGACCCTCCCTTCCCCCTCACCCCATGCCCTTTTTATTGGCATGTTGTTTTCTACCCTTTCCATGGAAGTACAGTGGAATGTTGGCGATCGCACAAGAGATAAAATTTACTTTATAGAATATAAAAAATAAAATTTTTATAGAGCGTACATTAATACAATTTTACGTTCTGGCTAAATGAGTTAACCTTTATACAATATTCCTCGCAAAGATAAAAATCTAACCTTTTCTAAGGTAAAGTGACATGCGCTGACATCAATTACCTTATCTGTTAATTTTTGTAATCTGGAAAGTATGTTTAACTGTTTGCAAAGAACTCATGTCAAAAAGCATGTTCGTGTCAAGATACCACAGTGCCAATGTGCTAAATGTTAACTAACCAACAAAGACTTTAAACATTTTTTTTTCCGCTTGTACTACAGCTCCACCTTTGAGTTTTAATATTTGATCATGATCACCCTTATCTTGTCTGGACAGCAGATTATGTTGTTTTCGTTTTCTATCCTATATTTCCTATAATGTAGAGGTTTGTATAGAAATATGTTTTATCAAGCAATAATTTAGAAATTACAAATAAAACAAACTATTATTTTTACAAGGGTGATTGGGGTTTTAGAGGTCAAATACGTGTTGAGAAGAGATGAAAAATCTTTCAACCTTTAGAGCACTTTCATATAAAAATGAAATACAGAAATGTACTACGAGGCTGCATGATTCTGTGCAGAAATATAATAGCATCCGGTACCAGTGGTTGCTCTATCCTTTTAAAGGAGCACTCCATGTAGCATAACCACGACAAAAATCTATAGGTTTTATGGCATTGTATGCTCAGTTCCATTTCTATTTAATTCTGTGTATTTTGCTACACCAAGGAAGGTGCATAGAAAGTTACATGAAGCCGACTGTGTAAACAGCTAATTTATCAGATTGAAACGGTTATGTTCACATTCCTCTTGTGCAGAGTTGAGAATACATTACATATTAAGCATAAAATCCACAGTCCTGCAGAATTCATCAGCAGTTCCTCTGGCTTTAAGCAAACCATTTTAAAATAATTTGTCATTGTTGTCAAAGAGTTAAAAGAGAATTATAGTTTTTAACCATTTATTACTGGGTTTTTTTTTTTCTTTCTGAATCCCTACTACTATTTTTAGAGCATGTTTTCTAATTAAAGGACTGATGTGCGTTAAAACAAAATAACGTAATGCCCCTTACTCACTGCTCTTTAATGTTCATGTGAACAAACATGCCCAGGAAACCGGAAAGTCCACTACTGCTCACATGCCCAATATGTTGGCATTAACTTTGAAGTATAAGCAATTTTGTGTTGGAAGACACCTGACAAACACAGCTGAGGAGTGAATTGTGAAGCACTTTTCACTATGGAGCTTAAATAACCTTGTCTTCTATATGTCATGCAACATGGCTCAGGTACTTAATTTAATAAAAAAAAAAAAAAAAAAATTAAATCATTATTACTTGGCAATAAAAAGGTGATAAACTGTAAAATGTTACTTAAAAAAAAACTGTCCATCTGTGACCCTCCAACCTCTGAAACCTGCAGAGATTAATGGGAAATGTAGACAATGTAAGCTGGAGTGCCACATTTTGACTCTTTATTGTTAAATATTTCATGAGACATCATTAACATCATTATTTCCTTTGAAAAGCTAATTTTATCACAGATTTCCATGGCCGACAATATAATTGTCCTCCAGTAAAAGTGTTTTGTTTTTGTTTTTTTTGTTTTTTCTCCTTCTCCCCCTCTTCCCCCCCACCCAAATTAAAACTGATTTACAACACTTTTAGTTGACTTACTAAGAACAATTATGCATCTAAAATGTAATTTAGAACAATGTACCTTATTTACACCACATTGGCCGATATGCAAAATATTGTAGTTTAAAGACAAATTACTGTGAATATTATTGCTGTGGAGCTCTGTTATACAAACAGACAGAGGGACATTAGAATAGAAAAGAGGGACTGGTGGGTTTTGGCTCAATATAGGGACATTTGGGAGGTATGGGTAAGCAAGCATAAATACATATACCGTATATATATTTTATCTTTACATTACACAGGGCTGTTATACATTTCATGAGCCTGTCATTGTTCACTTTAAGTGTTATTTTTCAAATGTGCAGAGATCAAAGTGTAATTCTAAGCACCAGAATAACCTTTGCAATGTTTATGCTGCAAGGAATACTTAGGCCCATGTCTCTTGTATGAGACAGGCTTCGAACTGCAGCAATTTGCTTAATATTGCTGCAGCTATATTCTTAGCTCCTGGCTTTCTGACATCAGACAGCAATTTTTACTTCCTCCTTTGTTATCCAAGATCTTTTGTGTGTGCACATCATACACTCAACTTGGATGGACCTATCTCTCCATCTCTCTGCGGCCAGCTCCATTGACATCTCAAGGCACCCACAGAACTTGGATTGGCAGCGTAAGAGATCATCTATATTACAAAACTGTTACCTTGACACTATGGCTATCGTAAAATTATTGTTCATATACTTTCTCCCATTCTGATGAGTGTAACTACAACTGGGGAATAAACACAATTTCCTCTTAAAACCTGCTCAACTGGGGTTTATGAGATATGAAAAACACCACTGAACAAAATAATAATAATAATAATAATAATAATTAATACGAACAATAACAACAAAGTATTTAACCAGGCAAGGCACATTCAGATAACTCTGGTTTTCAAGTACGTCCTGGGAATGTTACCTTAGCCCAATATCCAGGGGGCTCATTTTATCTACCTCGGAAGGATGGCTGAGTCAACCCTGCCGAGATTCAAACCTGTGACCAAAGGGTTGAACACACACACTCACTGACAGACACATACTGACACACACACACACACACACACTCATTGACAGACACACACATAAACATATTTTCTCACACACAGACAAACTCAAAAATAAGTTTTATTATAGTTTTCTGTTTTTTTGGGGGGTGTGGATTCTCTCCCTGGGGTCTAGTGTGACTGCTATAATCCTCCTGCTCCTATTCACTGCTCCCTTGCACGCCGTTTAGGGATGCTGGGTCCGAAGTAAGGTTATATTACAGCTCATGTCATCACCGCAGAGCTTGTGAGGAGCAGGAAGGTTACAGCTCCCTTGTCGCCCATCTACAGCCCACCACACAAGACACAGTATATATCCGGAGAATAGGCACCTGCCTTTTGAGCAAGTGGGTGCCTACTCTGCCTTAGTAAATATCCTCCCACCTCCTTGGGCGGGGGGAGACACAGAGGACCCAGTTGCACTTCTGACCCCTGTTCTTCCGCCACCGATATAAAGAGAGGGTGCCAATTCCAGCCTATAGTATCTCTTTAAGAAAAGTGCCAACAGTAGCAGTAGAAAGTACAGACATAAAAATAAATATTTTCTATAATTGCTTTGTTGTATCATTTGCTCTTATGCGTAGTCCTCAATGGGTAAAATATGTATTTTAAAGTAAATTTAGTGTGCATTAATTTCTTTTTCTATTTCACTTTTTGCTATTTTTTAAAGAGTGTTTGATTGTTCTCTAAATGTGGAGCAAGCTTGGGTGATGACTCCATTAGAAAACGTTGCAGAGTTTTATTAAATGTGCTTTAAGAAGTGCTACATCTGATAGCAATTAGACATGCACTGAGTGAATATTTCTCTTTATATTTTCCATAGGTGCAGGATATTTGCTTTAGCCATGACTGTCGATGGGTGGTGGTGAGCACTCTCCGTGGAACTTCACACGTATTCCCCATAAATCCTTATGGTGGTCAGCCATGTGTACGCACGCACATGTCACCCCGCGTGGTGAACCGCATGAGCCGGTTTCAAAAGAGTGCTGGCCTGGAAGAGATTGAACAGGAGCTGACTTCAAAGCAAGGAGGTCGATGCAGTCCTGTACCTGGGCTATCCAGCAGTCCATCTGGATCTCCTCTGCATGGTGAGCATTCCACGTGGGTGGGCACCACTTATGGTCAGACCACTTGCTATTTCTGGAGATATTAAACTTAGAACGCTTTTTCCTGCCGCTAGAAATCCTTCTTTTCTTTCAATAAAATTGTTCTATACTAGTCAGCAATAATCAGTAGAAAAATGTTTTACGTGTGCAGATATATGCAAGGCTTATTTTTTATGTCTACTTCACACCTTATTAGCAGCTTACTAATTGTATTAGTATTGAAATATGTATATGTTGTATAATTTTATTGCACTTTTTAAAAAAAAAAAGCTGCTTTAAGCATCTTCCCATCTAAATTTTCTGTAAAAAAATATTTATTGAACTTTGTATAATACAATGCCTACCTATATTTTATTAAACGTTGTTATCGCTGTATGTTAATATTAATTGATAATATTCACATCAACTATTCTTTCCCAGAATTTGATAATTACATAGTTCATTATGTGTTTTAGAACATTTATACAGTCTCAGAAACCTCATGTTACATGTTTGAGGGTGAAACTTTTTTTTTTTGTATTAACACATTATAGTATTATAATATTAACCATAGACATGTCTCTTTCTGATTATACCCCAAACATATATATATATATATATAAACGGGATAGTAAGAGTAAACTAGAGTGTTGTTTGAAAAATAACTAAATACATTTTTGAACTTAACACCAGACTAAGATAGAGGGACTCATTATTCTGGCTCTGAAAGAACTTGATGCGAACCGCAAACTTTGTGCTGTTTAATTATTATTTTTTTAGATTTCATTTCCTATTTTGCTCAGTGCTTCTGCGCAGAAATGAGCAAAACCAATGCAAGGGCCTGAATTTGTATAAACCCGTTTCTTCTGTGGTCCACTGCCCTTGCATAATTTTTGCTAGCCGGTAAATGCGTTAAAGATTGCTTATGATTTTCCTGTTACTGACCAGGTTTTGACTTGTTCCTATCCTGATTCACCATTCATGAGGCCTAGCTTTTCCTGACTTTGAGGTTACTATTTCTAATGGTATCTTAGTGACTCTAAACCTGTAGTGTCAGTTTAGCCTCTGTTACTATTTCTTATTAAACGTTAAGGCCAACCACTCTGATATCTGTTAATACAACTTTTTATCTTTCCTCATGTGCATTCGTTAGGGTGCTGGCTTAAATCTTGTTGAGAATCCTCTGCTTTTCCTGACAGTTACATGGTGACAGATGGATGTAGTTGTATCTATTGAGACATAGAGAGTCATAATCAATCGCCACCTAAAATTGTCTTTTAAAGGGTCAGCCTAGGTCCATAATCACACAGCATTGTAGATAGGTTATGGTGCCAAGAGTCCCAAGCAAGGACCCAGACTAGAAGTCAAACCTTTTTCAAAGATTTTGACACTTAAATGGTTCCTCTAAGCAGCTGTGATCTCTCTTGCCAATTCTGGTATATCTTAAGTGGAAGTTCATCTTCCACAATTGATATCAACGGTGTTCCTATTTGGATGGAATTCATTAGCTGAGAGCATCAGCCTAGGTAAGTTTCCAACTGTTAAGAAATAGTTTTACGTTTACCAAGTGATGGCATAAGGAGACTCCTGGCATCATAAACTAGTACAGTGCACGGTAATGGTTATGGTGCTTCTATCCCATTAATCTACATACCATTTATTTTTATTTTTATCAGCATTATATATAGATTCAAACCTAATTACCTTGACGCCTGCATGTCCATTTGCTTTAAAGACTATAGCATTGATTTAATATAGTTGGATAGGCTTTTCAACTTATTTCATATTTTTGGAGAAACTTTACTCCTCCTCCCCCCTCAAAAAAAAAAAAAAGCTAATATATCTATGATATACCGTAATTAAAATGTTTTTTTTTTTTTTTTTTATAATACTAAATTATTTTAAATGTTTATCCAAAAAATATTTAAAACAATCTTTTAAAAACCTCATTCAACAATATTAAAACGAGGCCTATGATAGTAAAACAATGTGTCTTCGCACAATAGTAAGATTATTTCCATTTTAGTTTAGTTGCAAAATCCATCTTGGAATTTAAAAGAACACAGCTCTGTTTTGCTCAATCCACAAGACTTTATTTTTCTTGATTGATCCGTCTGCATATTTGTTTTTCTTTTCAGATGACACTGACATATAGTCGCAGTCTTATTTATGTCTGTTAAATGCCATATTTACAGTATGTTCTGAACCAGCCTAGCAGTTGTTTATGTGTGCCATGTAAACCCTTTTATCAGGCTTGGTTTCTCATTGAAATAAGGATGTATACAATTTCTGACTGAGGTAGATGGAAATAACGGAAGCTGTTAAGCCATACTGTTGAGGAGACATTTCCTTTGCTCCCACATGGCAAGGGATGATTTTGTTTGGGTTATGTTATCTTGTAATCCGCCCAGGGGTGTATGTTTGTCATTCAGCACTGTGCCCAAAGCGTGTTGTTGGCAATTTCAAAGCAAGGACAGTGACCTTTCTTGGGCTTTTGCTATCACAAATTTGTTTTGAGGGAATTTCCGTACTCCACCTTTCACACCCACTGCTTATTGAAGAACTTGTTACTGAAAGAAAACTGTTACAAAAATAGCTTTTCCTATAAGGATATTGCTTTATTTTTTTATTATTTTTTTTTACTTTGCAGATAAATTGGTCTGAAGGAAAATGCAGGCATTTGAACTACTGCCCACATGCAGACTCTGTTTCTTGAAGTTTATTTTTCTTGCAGTCAAACTAATGAAGTAACTAAATATAAGGCGTTGAATTTGTATTGGTTGCTCTTCATAGACTTTGTGTACTGTTGGCATTAGAGGAAAACAGGGAGTAACGAAAGAGCCACAGGGGAAGTACACTTTTTATAGAACGGGGGGTAACCCCAAAAGTAACATAGCAACAAGGGAGGGCAAAAGTGTACCTGTGTACAGGGCCGGCCTTAGGGGTGTGCGAGCTGTGCGGCCGCACAGGGCGCCATGGACCAGGGGGCGCCCTGTGGCTGACACAGCTCGCACTTTCTCCTAGTGACAGCCTGTGAAGGAGAGCTCAGAGCTCTCCCCTAATACAGGCTGCGCTGTGTACCGTGGCCGCGCTCCGCCCCCCTGCCTCTTAATGCTGCCCTCACTGAGAGTCCCCAGACTCCCCACTCGGATCTCAGTGAGAGAAAGGGGGCGGGGTTAAACGCAGATCGGAGGCGGAGCTACATGGGAAGCGGGGCGGAGCTACAGGCAGGCGAACCCTCTGGTAAGTTAGGGGAAGCAGGAAGGAGTTCCTGTTCCCCAATCTACCACCACACTGCCCCCTGCTCCCCCCTACCCTAACTGTGCCCCCTGCTCCCCACCTACTCTAACTGTGCCCCCTGCTCCCCACCTACTCTAACTGTGCCCCCTGCTCCTCCCTACCCTAACTTTGCCCCCTGCTCCCCACCTACTCTAACTGTGCCCCCTGCTCCTCCCTACCCTAACTTTGCCCCCTGCTCCCCACCCACTCTAACTGTGCCCCCTGCTCCTCCCTACCCTAACTTTGCCCCCTGCTCCCCACCTACTCTAACTGTGCCCCCTGCTCCTCCCTACCCTAACTTTGCCCCCTGATCCCCACCTACTCTAACTGTGCCCCCTGCTCCCCACCTACTCTAACTGTGCCCCCTGCTCCCCCTACCCTAACTTTGCCCCCTGCTCCCCACCCACTCTAACTGTGCCCCCTGCTCCTCCCTACCCTAACTTTGCCCCCTGCTCCCCACCTACTCTAACTGTGCCCCCTGCTCCTCCCTACCCTAACTTTGCCCCCTGATCCCCACCTACTCTAACTGTGCCCCCTGCTCCCCACCTACTCTAACTGTGCCCCCTGCTTCCCCACCTACCCTAACTGTGCCCCCTGCCCACCACCTACCCTAACTGTGCCCCCTGCCCACCACCTACCCTAACTGTGCTCCCTGCTCCCCCCTACCCTAACTGTGCCCCCTGCTCCCCACCTACTCTAACTGTGCCCCCTGCTTCCCCACCTACCCTAACTGTGCCCCCTGCCCACCACCTACCCTAACTGTGCCTCCTGCTCCCCACCTACCCTAACTGTGCCTCCTGCTCCCCACCTACCCTAACTGTGCCCCCTGCCCACCACCTACCCTAACTGTGCCCCCTGCTTCCCCACCTACCCTAACTGTGCCCATTGCTCCCCCACCTATCCACTGTGCCCTAGCTACCATAACTGTGCCCTTGCTCTCCCACCTACCCACTGTGCCCCTTGCTTCCCCACCTACCCGCTGTGCCCCTTGCTTCCCAGCTACCACCATTGTGCCCTCTCTCCCCCAGCTACCACCACTGTGCCCCCTCTACCCCAGCTACCACCGCTGTGCCCCCTCGCCCCCCAGCAAGCTTATCTGTGCACTGCGCCCCAAGCTTATCTGTGCACTGCGCCCCTGCTTCCCCACCTAGCCTAACTGTGCCCCTGCTCCCCCCGCTGCACACAGTGCCCCTCCTCCCCACCTAGCCTAACTGTGCCCCCTGCCCACCACCTAGCCTATCTGTGCCCCTGCTCCCTACCTACCCACTGTGCCCCCTGCTCCGCCAGCTACCCACTGTGCCCCCTGCTTCCCAACCTAGCCTAACTGTGCCCCTGCTCCCCCCGCTGCACACAGTGCCCCTCCTCCCCACCTAGCCTAACTGTGCCCCCTGCCCCCCCACCTAGCCTATCAGTGCCCCTGCTCCCCCAGCTACCTACAGTTCCCCTTGCTCCCCCAGCTACCACCACTGTGCCCCCTCTCCCCCAGCTACTACCACTGTGCCCTTTCTCCCCCAGCTACTACCACTGTGCCCCCTCTCCCCCAGCTACCCTCTGTGCCCCTGCTCCTCCACCTTCCCACTGTGCCTCTGCTCCCCCAGTTACCCACTGTGACCCTGCTCTCCAACCTACAATTACACTACCCCTGCTCCCCCAGTTACCCACTGTGCCCCTGCTCTCCTACCTATCACTACACTACCCCTTCTCCCCCACTGTGCCCCATGTTCCCCCACCCACCACTACTTTACCTCTGCTCCCCCACCTACCAATACACTACCCTTGCTCCCACAGCTACCACCACTGTGCCACCTGGTCCCCCACCTACCACCACTGTGCCCCCTGATCCCCCACCTACCACCACTGTGCCCCCTGATCCCCTACCTACCACTACACTGCCCCTGCTCCCCCAGCTACCACTACACTACACACATATTGACACACACCGTACATGGATAAAGGGGTATGATGGGGGGGGGGGGGGGGGGGGGGGGCGCTGTGAAGATTTTTTGCACAGGGCGCCTTAGGGCCTAAGGCCGGCCCTGCCTGTGTATATTGAGTTATTGCTCAAAGATACGTAAATGCAGAGAGGACTAAGGTGAGCTATATACAGAATATGTAGGGCAAAGTCTACCTTAGGTAAAATGCTCAGCAAATAAAGCAAAGAAAAATAAATAAATTTTATTCATAAATGTAAAACCACAACGTGCTAGTGTACAAAACTGAAAACCTAAATAAGTGTTACCCTAAAAAACCAGCATAGGTGTAATACATGAAAAAAATTAAATAAAAAAGAGAGAACGATCTCTTCCAGGACCTATATCTTATTAATATATAGTAGGGGATATTAGGACTCTTGAGTTTTTTCCAGGCCGCTGGGTAGGTGTGTGAATAACCTCAAACCCTTCTTGCGGTAACACATGGAAAATTACGTATATTGTAGGCCCATGTGGTAGGATTCCGTCCTGAATTAGGAATATATAGGTAGGGATATACCGAGGGAACAAGCACTTTAGCGCCGTGCCCGCGGGAAAATAGTAACGGTCACAATTGTATAGAGGCTGTCACAGTGTAGCTGGATTGGTAACTTATTAACGGTCTAGTTGTAGGCGTATATTGTTATAGTGGCAGTAGTAGGACTGTCCAAATGATACCAGCAGCCTAAAGACATAGGTAGTCTAATATCGCATAAATTATCGGCTGTCTGTACCATTAACGGACTTCTCACTTGAACACTTATTAAGTGCGGTACACAAAGCAGTGATTATAAGGAAGAGGAGAACTTCCTCCCCGTGCCTACAAAGGCACCTAGCGATACTTCCACTTAACAACCAAAATATGTGAAGGTATAATGACTTAGTACAGAAACTGAGCAAAGTTGATAGGCGGTCTAATGAAAAGAACCGCCACTCCCCGTGCCTTCAAGGGCACCTAACATCCAACCCGCTCAAACAAATAGAGTATAATGAATATTCTTAGGTAGAGATTTGCTTAATATGGTTACTCGAGCAGAGTTGGTCAGTCGTCCTGTAAGGAGAGAAATTGCTAGTCCCCGTGCCTTCATGGGCACCTACCAGTAAACCCACTTAGTCGTTAAGAATATCTTGGTTGTATCAAAACAGATAGTAAATATCGAAGGTTATTGTCGCTAAGTGAAAGGCTAGACTGCCTGTGTACCCAAGTTTATACTGCCATTCCCTGGAGAACTGTGCCTTCAAGGGCACCTCAAAGCTAACACCCCTGGAAGAGATGTCTATCCTCAGAGTGGCGAGGACCTGATAAAAACTTCTAACTACTGGTGCGCAGCCTAATAGCTCTAATGGGCACACAAGCCTCCGAATCTAGGCGAAATTAAATGTAGTTAGAGAGTAGCGTGGTCGCTGGTTGCAGTGCTTGTCACTAAATCATAGGAGAGGCACTGAAGGACACCCTGACGCGCGCGTTTCGCCCGACCTGGCTCGTCAGAGGGGAACCGGCCGGTACACTGCGTCTGGTTTAAATCTAGAGGTAAGGATTCCTATTGGGTAAGAAGGACCAACGTCTGATAGGTGAATTCTCATTCCGTCATCGATGACGGAGTGAGTAGGCGGGGCTTGTTCGCGGAGGTCACTTAACCCCTTCAGCGCTGGGTCTGATTCCAGGAACCTAAGATTCTGATGTATAATATTGAAAATACTGAAAGTACCAATATTTGGAGCAGGCAGCCTAATGAGTGCCTGTACTTCGTTGTAGCTCAATATTAATGGGGCTGCAGCATAGTTATGTTATATACTAGGCAAAAGTCTGTTTGATTTTTGGTATAAACATGGATGTTGGCATTAGAGAGCCAGGAGCAAGGCCTCCTTTACCTACACTGCTAAATTATTACGTTGAGTTACAGGTGGTACTAGGTGCTGCTGATAGTAAAACATGCAGTCATCTTTACTCTTACTGAACAATTACTTCCTTTTTCAGACTTTTTCCCTGTAGCATTTAGTTAAAAGTAGGTGTTAAAATGCATGATGAAACAAGCACAAGCATTTTTCAAGGATTGCTCCCAATGCCCATTAGTTAATGCACATATTAATTAAGTTGAGAGCCAATCAAACTTTAAAGGAAAACACCTAACAACAGCTAATGTCCCCTAAAACACAACAGACCATACTCAAATGTAGCTTGGAATCCAGAACCTGTTGTATAATGCTAGATGGAAAAGATTTAATTTGGAGACCGGCCCTTGCCAACGGTGGGTACAAGGAGATACCCAAGAGAAGAATGCAGACAGAGGAAAAGACTTAGCAAGGAAGATACAGGACAATTATCCAGATATCAGCAAATAGAAAAATCACTGTTACGCATTACCTGCATATCTCTATGTGGACTATGAGAAGTCCCATCTAGGTAAAGAAACTTGAGAAATCAGTTTTCCACAACTACCATATACTTTGCAGCTTGACCCTGCCTTTCTGTAGTTGCCCTTAGCAATGGGCACTGTTTTAAACACAGTTGTTGTGTTTTGTTTTTTTCTTTAAACAAAAGCATGAGCTATGATCCAAAAAGATTAGTGACCAGAAACAGTGTCTACCTTTTGAGTCTTTCCACCATGGCATCTGTGCTAGCTTTGAAGGTGGAGTTTCTGTGAAAGCATATTACTAGGTGAAATAAGTTTGTAGTAAGACCAAACAAAATAAAACTGGCCACCGTGCATATATAGAAAAATTACTGTTTTATATCTCCTGACTTTCTCAATTTGGACTCGAGATGCCCCCTTTGGGCAGAGTAACTTGAGAAATCATGTTTCCACTACTAGCCCAGAGTTCCCAGCTTGACATGCAACTGAGCACAGACAGGCATCATGTTTAAATGAGTGCTGTCACCTCAACACTATATTTTAATATAATGATCTGTTCAAGTTTTGAAAGGAAATATATATATAATTTTTTTTGACTATGTATATGTAGAGATGTCGCGAACATAAAATTTTCCGTTCGCGAACGTCGAACGCGAACTTCCGCAAATGTTCGCGAACCGGGCGAACCGCCATAGACTTCAATAGGCAGGCAAATTTTAAAACCCACAGGGACTCTTTCTGGCCACAATAGTGATGGAAAAGTTGTTTCAAGGGGACTAACACCTGGACTGTGGCATGCCGGAGGGGGATCCATGGCAAAACTCCCATGGAAAATTACATAGTTGATGCAGAGTCTGGTTTTAATCCATAAATGGCATAAATCACCTAACATTCCTAAATTGTTTGGAATAATGTGCTTTAAAACATCAGGTATGATGTTGTATCGATCAGGTAGTGTAAGGGTTACGCCTGCTTCACAGTGACAGACCAAACTCCCCGTTTAACGCACCGCGAACAACCGCAAACAGTCCATTTGCACAACCGCAAACTCCCCATTTGCACAAGGTTGGATACCAAGCTAGCCATGTCCCGTTCCTTGTCCTCACTGATGTCATTGAAGGTCTCTTCCTCCACCCAGCCACATACAACACCAAGGGTCCCCGAAAGGTGACAATAAGCCCCCTGGGATGAAGGGGATGACCCAGCAATGTTGCTCCTACCTGACCGACCCGACATGCTTAATAGCGGTCAGCAACTCGACAGAGTCTTACTTACCTCCGCGTGGCAAGTGTGGCCTGGTGCTCACCGGGCGGGAGAGGCGGCCGATCTCCTGATCCTGGGATGCCCAGAAACAGCTACTTCCCGGCAGGAGCTCTGTTGCCCCTCCCTCGGACCGGTGGGGGTTATCCCGGTCCACCCCTGAGAGGCTGTCTGGAGCTAATGGACGCACAGAGCACAGCCGCCCAGGCTGACATACTCATCTGCAACTCTCCCAATATGGCGGCATCCGCTTGTCCTCCTGGTACCAGCAAAGCATGGCAGGATATTGAGTCTAAGCTGGACAGACTCTTTAATCAATTTTGGAAGCAAATAACAAGCAGGAAGCCCCAACAAGCTCCACCACAGCTAAGCGAAGCAGTCCCCATTAAAATCCACCAACGCAAAAGGCGTCGAAGACTGGACCGGATGCACAAACAGAAATGCAGAGCCTGCCCCACGTCAAGCACTCGCCTCCACCTTAAGCCACCACAATCCCGCACCGGACGTGAAGCACCACCGGGACAGATCCGACCACCCGACAAAACAAGCTTCCACCACCTCAAGCCGCGAACCCGGCACTCAGCCAGAGACTTGCCTTTGTTGTTCCAGGTATCAGGGACTCCCAGGGGATCGGATGAGCACAAGCAGTAAACTCATACCCTCAGTGCAACTAGCCATGATATTTTTTTCTAGACAGAAGTGTGTTATATTTGAGCATGCTAGGCTGAACGTGCGTATATCATGGCTAGTTGCACTGAGGGTATGAGTATATAGCAGTACATTGTTGTGAAAAATGGCGGTCATGTTTAAGGTGTAGCTTGCACGTTATCAACTGTGTATTTATATCAGCAGCTCCACCACTAGTTATAAATGAAGTGTGAGTCGGCCCATGAGCTGAGACTAGTGAATAACATAATACATGAACGGTTAAGGTAAAGGCATGTAAGGAACTACGACAATAAACTCTTTAGGAGGTGAAATAATGACATGTTTAAACGCTTGCTACTTTACGATTAGTTAATGTGCAGAGAGCAGTTCATGTGATCAAAGGCATGGTGTGGAGGATCGGCTATAGTGGGACATGCTTGGCAGGCTGCTGTTTACTGCTTGTGCTCATCCGATCCCTTCTGGGCGCCCCTGATACCTGGAACAACAAAGGCAAGTCTCTGGCTGAGTGCCGGGTTCGCGGCTTGAGGTGGTGGAAGCTTGTTTTGTCAGGTGGTCGGATCTGTCCCGGTGGTGCTTCACGTCCGGTGCGGGATTGTGGTGGCTTAAGGTGGAGGCGAGTGCTTGACGTGGGGCAGGCTCTGCATTTCTGTTTGTGCCTCCGGTCCCGTCTTCGACGCCTTTTGCGTTGGTGGATTTTAATGGGGACTGATTTGCTTAGCTGTGGTGGAGCTTGTTGGGGCTTGTTGGGGCTTCCTGCTTGTTATTTAATTCCAAAATTGATTATAGAGTCTGTCCAGCTTAGACTCAATATCCTGCCATGCTTTGCTGGTACCAGGAGGACACGCGGCTGCCGCCATATTGGGAGAGTCGCAGATGAGTATGTCAGCCTGGGCGGCTGTGCTCTGTGTGTCCATTAGCTCCAGGCAGCCTCTCAGGGGTGGACCGGGATAACCCCCACCGGTCCGAGGGGGTGGGGGTAACGGAGCTCCTGCCGGGAAGTAGCTGCTCCTGGGCATCCCAGGATCGGGAGATCGTCCGCCTCTCCCGCCCGGTGAGCACCAGGCCACACTTGCCACGCGGAGGTAAGTAAGACTCTGTCGAGTTGCTGACCGCTATTAAGCATGTCGGGTCGGTCAGGTAGGAGCAACATTGCTGGGTCATCCCCTTCATCCCAGGGGGCTTGTTGTCACCTTTCGGGACCCTTGGTGTTGTACGTGACTGGGTGGAGGAAGAGACCTTCAATGACATCAGTGAGGACAAGGAACGGGACATGGCTAGCTTGGTATATAACCTTGTGCAAATGGGGAGTTTGCAGTTGTGCAAATGGACTGTTTGCGGTGCGTTAAACGGGGAGTTTGGTCTGTCACTGTGAAGCGGGCGTAACCCTTACACTACCTGATTGATACAACATCATACCTGATGTTTTAAAGCACGTTTTTCCAAACAATTTTAGGAATGTTAGGTGATTTATGCCATTTATGGATTAAAACCAGACTCTGCATCAACTATGTAATTTTCCATGGGAGTTTTGCCATGGATCCCCCTCCGGCATGCCACAGTCCAGGTATTAGTCCCCTTAAAACAACTTTTCCTTCACTACTGTGACCAGAAAGAGTCCCTGTGGGTTTTAAAATTTGCCTGCCTATTGAAGTCTATGGTGGTTCGCCCGGTTCACCCGTTCGCGAACACTGGAAGGATGTCCTTCTTGCACAAAAGACTGTCCAGTCACACCTCATTTTTTACAAAGACATAACCTATCTCCTGTCCTTTTTATTTGTTCCACACAGCTCATTGAATTTTGTTTTTAATATGTTTTTGTATCTGGTTACTATGGTAGCATATGACTGACCTCGAGGGACCATACCTATATCATTGTTTGTGGATGCACATGCATATTAATACATACTATACATATATTTACTAGTAGACAGAGGTGTTCATCATGTGCATTTAGATATAGTGGAGTATCAGGAGCACAGATATTAAGTGTTACTGCCTGCTTCCTGTGTATTGGCCCCCTGCGCCCATGATATATCTAAGCAGCTTTTCAGTAACACTGAAATACTAATACATTAATATATAGTGGATATATTAGGTAGTCGTTGTAGTGTGCTTATACAGTATATTTATGTGCATGTGAATTACTTATATAGTGTGTGTATGTGTGTGTATATACAAATATATATATGAGCATGAACAGATTGCAAGAATATTACATGTTTATATATATATATATATATATATGTAGTAAGGCCTTTTGGCCTGTGTTTGTGGGAGGGGCGTATGACACACCCCTTCCCTACTTAAGGGACACCCCTTACCTGGCTCCATACCTTCGAGGTCAGCGTTGCATCCTGAATCCACTTCCGGTTCACGGACGGCGCCATCTTGCTTTCGGAAACTCCACGTTTTTCTTCGGTGTCAGCTATGTCCAGGAACTCCTTACAGGTCTTTCCACGGCCAGCCACGCACAAAAAACCCGGTCTTCTTCGCTGATCGAGTCCGCAGGACTTCTCAAACGTAAGTCCGTCGCCCGGATCACTTCCCACGGCGTCGCAATAATTTTCAGCCTTACTTTACGGCCACACGCTTTACGGCCAAAGTCTCAGGCAAATTAACCCTCCGGTTTCCGGAAACCAAGTACTAAGTATGTAGCATTCTTATGCTTTACTTTTTCCCTCCTTTATTTCAGTTTGCTTCTATATGATAAGTTTTTAGTACCTGATAGTAGGATTATTCATTTTTAATGCAGATTATAGTTCATTAAATACCAGTCTGTTTTATATACATATAACGATTATAGCATGTATTTCATAATTTATGCTGTCACATTAATTATACCTAGGTTAGGGCTCAGGTATTAGTTCATGATATTATCTTGGTATACATATACATAGTTTTGCTTGAACAAACTTTACTTTTTGTGTACCTTCCATTTACACTTAGGACATTTGTTTTAAACAAACGTTTTTTTTTTTTTTCCCTGTTTAAACACACCATGTACACTTTTCATTACATGGCACGTGTCATATGCTGACTTTTCTTTATGTACTCAAATTACATACACAAGAACTCAGATAATTAATCAGGAATAGGTATAATGTGTATATATATATGTGATAAGGTTTTCTCTAATTTATTTGTGTATATTACGTTGTCACTACCATGTACACCCGATTACATGGCACGTACATTTCCTGACCTTTCTGCGTATACTCAAACGATATATCGTGTATACAGAACACGGTCCCAACATCTCACACTTTCAGGATTGAATCACACTTTTGGTTTAACCTCTCATACGTCAACTTTTTCTGCTAATGGTCAATTTTCATATTTTAACTCATACTCCCTGCACCATGCTTACTACAGTAGCACGGCCATATATATATATTTTAAATTTGGTCACCATGTATACACATTATACGTAGCCACTACAAGCTAATCCTGCGTTATGGTTTTCTCCATAACAATTCAGGCGGGGTACTTCCTTACTCTAATTGTTCCCCTTCAACACATACGGTTAATAAAATCAACCACAGCATATCTAGTCTACGTTAGTATCACAGGATCCATTTCTCATACTATCATATCTATTTCTACCCTTTTAGGTTTATCCAGGTTTTCTATACCTTACGCACCATATACGTATATATACTATCAGGTACATAAGCCTGCTCACGTGTCACATACGTTCTCCCTAAATAGGACATAGAGTACTGGCAAGTTAGGGGTATAGGCCCAAATAGGTATCTCCCCTCTTGGCATACCGCCTATAGTTTAGAGGTCCGCGAGGCCAACACCCCGCCTCAAACGTTTCGGAGGCAAACACCCCTCGAGCCACACGTTAGTTAGCCGCCTCGCAAAGTTTAGAGAGGGCGTCACCTGTCACTCCCTTCCCCTGTTTTTCTTTTATTGTCACCGAGAGGCCTACGAATTCCTGCCACTACATGGGTGGCCTCAATATTCCCTCGCGCCAACGCATAGATAGAGCCTCTCATAGCCACTTGGCAAATAGCAGGGCCTCACCTGTCACCAAAGGACAAGATTAATTTTTCGCCTCACACGGCATAATTAGCCCGCCAGTACATCCCCTGGGTTTCAACACTAACGGTATATTTTCTCATCTAGTATGTCTCAAGAAGGGGTAGAGGATTTCTCCATCCCGAGCACTCCGGCTAGACCAAACTCCCCACCACCGGAAGAAGACATGGCTAGTCCTGCATCATTCAGGTCCTGGACAATCCCTCGCATAACTAGCGAACTCAGGAGGCGACACTTTCCTTTCCCCGCTACTGCCAGGAAAGCGGAACTATACAAACTGTTGCACACCTCAACTGATAACTCTGATGCAGGGGAAGGGACTAGCCAGTCTAACCCGACACATATACAGGGCATGCTTACATCCCTCATGTCATCCATGGGCAAGGTAAACTCCAGGCTGGAGAAACTGGAATCGGTCACCACAGCCCTTACCTTGGCTGGGTCAGCCACTGTGACCCCTCCGCCACTGGTCGAGTTGCCACTAGTTTCTCCAGCCACCACCTCTGACGAGCAGGAGGTTAACCCTGCCCATATGATACCTGAGCACCTTAAGAAGACATCCTGGAAGGTAAAGATGTCAACTTAGCGGCACTACTAATTGCCTCCCAGGATGTGGTGGAGCATAAAACTTATGCGTATGAGGATATTTCTGTGGTGGTCAAGTCCAGGGATGCACGCCTAAACAGGAAACTCACCATCCCGGAATTTGTGTTGGCTTTTGGCATCTACCGGGATGTCATATGTGCCGTTTACCCACACAGGCGTGAGGAATTTGACATGTATATGCACAAGCTGGTGGACCTGGGCAATAAATATGGTGGATCGGCATTTTACGATTACCATAGATCTTTTTCTGCAAAAGTGTCAGGCGCCTTCTCACAGTACGGGACAAGGTCCAACTGGAGTAAGATAGACACAGTGATTTTGCAGACACTTTGCAGGGCTAAGGACGCCAGCTTGTGCATACTGCTCCTCCATGTCTCATTCGGAAAAAATTTTCCCACCACTGCTAACGAGCATACCCACGTGCAAGGACCTAGCTCCGCTGGTCCTACGGAGAAAATAGCTAAAGACAAACTGGGTAGACGTATCAAGTTTCTGGGCAAATCCCAGATATGTAATAACTTTAATGTTGGCACATGTAATTACAGCGGTTGTCGATTATTGCATATATGCTCAAAATGTTTCAGGGCACATGCAAAAATCATGTGTCCCAATAAAATGTATCCCAAACAGTACCTAACGTCTATCAACATATCCCTACTTGCGACATTTCTGTCACAGCATCCATCTACACATTTAGTAGATTTCATAATCTCTGGTCTATCAGAAGGATTCCACACAGGTATCATACATATGCATTCAGGAATCCTGGAATGTCCAAATCTACAATCCGCCCAACACAACCCTACAGCTGTTGACACACTCATAGCTATAGAAGTGTCAGCAGGTTTTTTATTGGGACCTTTTCAATCCCCTCCTTTCACTACATGGAGGACAAACCCTATCGGGGTTGTCACAGGAAAATCTTCCAACAAGCAGAGACTTATTATCGATTTGTCTGCACCACACACCTCTACCACTCCTAGCCTCAACTCCCTAATACCATCGGAGGAATTCTCCCTGCAATATTCCACTATAGACCACGCCATTACGGCTATCTTACAGGCAGGAGTCGGTGCATGGCTCAGTAAGACCGACATAACAAATGCATTCAAACTACTCGATTTCCTAATGGTCGAGGAGAATTCTTCCCCTCCCAGTAGCCTCAAAGAAACTGTCAGCCTATTCAACCAGTTGGGGGTCCCAGTCTCCCCTACCAAGACCGAAGGCCCAGATACCATCATCACTTTCCTGGGTATCATGCTAGACTCAGCCAACATGCAAGCTACCCTACCACGCACCAAGGTAGAAAACATCCTGACAAACATCAACCTCTATGTACAACTACGCACTTGCAACCGCAAAGAATTACAATCTTTACTGGGGTCACTCAATTTTGCCATGCGTATTATACCCCAAGGCCGTGCTTTCATATCACGTCTCCTCAGCATGTTCTCACGGTTTCTACATGATGCACACAGATTAACCTAGATACCCAAGCCACGGCAGACCTTCTCATGTGGAGAAACTTTTTAAACTCCTGGAACGGAAAAGCATGTTCCTCCCTCAATTGTCTGACACTTCTCCTACTGTTTGGACAGACGCGGCGTCTACCACAGGTTTTGCAGCGATTTTTGGGAACGAATGGCTTTGGGGTAGCTGGCCTTCAGAGGTGCAGGACCTGGAGTGTTTTTTCTCTACCTCAGCTCTTTTCGAGATATATCCCATCGTGGCGGCTGCCGTGGCATGGGGACATCTATGGACAGGTTCATCAGTCAGGTGTTACTCAGACAACCAGCAACCTGTTCCATTATCAACAAAGGTCGCTCCAACTCCCTTACTATCATGAGATTTTTGAGGAAACTCACTTGGTTGGCAGCATGTCATAATTTTTCTTGCATTGTGTTCATATTCCAGGTATCTGTAACGAGGCAGCTGATAATTTGTCTCGTTTTAAATTCCAGGCCTTTCATCACTTCTCCCATCAGCCGCGCTCACAGCCACGGCCACTCCACTGTTCCATCAGCTAACAATGGACTAGACGTTATCATGCAACATTGCAGAACTTTGTCCCAACTAGCTCTATCTACAAATACCAGGAAAACCTACAACAGAGCTTTCAGTTTATTCAAAAGATTCCTTTTGGAACACAACATATTACAACCATTCATCATGACATCTTTTTAGGTTTTGCCTCTTTTTGCCACATCAAACTCAAACTTTCTTACAACACAATCAAACTATATCTTACAGGCATCCAACATCACATGCTGACCTTACAACCCAACAACTCAAGTTTTCATGTCATCATACCAAATCAAGAACATCCTTAGGGGTATACAAAGATCCGAACCCCCGCATACAGCACAGAGGCTTCCTATAGATTTTCATATCCTTAAGAAATTATCACAACTACTAGATCTAAAACCCTTCTCCTTCAACACAACTCTAGTCATCAAAACAGCTATTTACGTGGCTTTTTATGGGTTTCTGAGACCTAGAGAGTTTACCGCCATCAATACAACACAATCCACTCACCTACTGCTTCATTCGCACTTAACCAAACACATGGACTATTATATCCTGACACTACCTCATTCCAAAACAGTCAACACGCTCCACCCGTAGAGGTTAAATACTATCCGACTCACAACAGATGGTGCCCCGTCCAAATACTGGACTCTTATACAGAGAGTCTCAAGGCACCTCCATCACAACCACTTTTTGTTCTACAAGGTTCAGTTCTCACTACTACCAACTTCATGACCCACGTTAGGTCATTACTAACACAGCTGGGACTCAAGCCAGCTAACTATTCAGGCCACTCCTTCCGCATAGGAGCGGCCTCCACAGCCTCCAGTGTTAACATACCGGTTCATGTTATCAAGACACTGGGGCGCTGGAAATCATCCGCTTACACACGATACATTCCTAACCCAATACAAGAAGTAAGAAATGCTTTTCAGAACATGTCTTGTTAAAAGTATGTACATTGGTAGTTTGTATTAAATATTGAAATTTCTATTTTTGCCCTCTTTATTTTCAGGCCTACCTCATCGTCGGTTTCGGCACACCACAACCGACTTGCTACTTTTATACCATCCTACACTTATTAGGTCTTATTTCTCTTTGCCATCATGAGCCCTTCACACAAGTAGTAAGGCCTTTTGGCCTGTGTTTGTGGGAGGGGCGTATGACACACCCCTTCCCTACTTAAGGGACACCCCTTACCTGGCTCCATACCTTCGAGGTCAGCGTTGCATCACCCTCCCACCCACACCTCTTTATCAACTCCTTTTTCTTACATTTCTTCTTGGTGGGCCCTCTTTATTTTCAGGCCTACCTCATCGTCGGTTTCGGCACACCACAACCGACTTGCTACTTTTATACCATCCTACACTTATTAGGTCTTATTTCTCTTTGCCATCATGAGCCCTTCACACAAATATATAGTATATAAATGTTATATTTCTGCACTGGATTGAAATACATGATGTCAACTTTTACTGCATCTGGTACTTGAAACTTGACATCTGCCATGGGAATATGACTGGCAGTTGATCAGTTAATTAGTACAAATTGTTTATCCATATAGCCTTTTGACTTCGCCCACTGATCTGATTATCTCTGAAAGTCTATTTATGCTGAAGTTGGAATTGGAGAAAATATAAAATGTTGTGTTCACCACAAAATGTTGAGTACACTTATTTTCATACCCAATTTTCTCTTTACATTTATACAGCGAGCAGTACAATTACTCAATCTCAATTTTTCTCCACTCCACATTCTCTTTTATTGATTGCCGTTTTTGTGCAACGCGGTTTTGGATTGCTACGTTCGGAAAAAACTGTGGGGGTTGACATCTTATTCTATTCATTTATTTTAATTGAACTTTTTCGGGGGTTGATTTTGTTCAAATAAGTGCTTTTACCAATGAAACGCCAGATGGAAGATAAGGAACGATTTTATGAGAAAAGTTGATTGTTGGCCTCAGAGAAGAGCAAATTTACTTTTAAGTGCCATTTGAGTGCTTTCCCTTCAGGCAACTCTAATGACAGCAGGGGCTGTTAGCTTGCGAGGAGTTCATTATTATGTGGAGAAAACTAAAAGAGTTATAGTGTGTCACATAGTGCGGCATCGTTAGAACTCTCTTACAACTTCTTACCCATATTATGCACACAATAGCACATAAGATAAACACAAAAAAATTAATTTCTTAAAGGTGAGACTCATTTAATAATATCCACATATAGTGTGTGTGTGTGTATTCACATATGCAGTACTTGAAATGTCCCTTAAAGGCATGTTATTTGTGCTCTGATTAAACACCCTAAAGCTTTTCATCATGCCAGAAAAGAGTGCATTTCAACCCTCTGCTCCCAACCCAGGACTGTAGACGTGATGTTTCAGCCAGTAAACCCAATAAGCATTTTTGCATCAAGGTAATATTTGGCGGTAGCAAATTCCATTAGAACACAGCACTAAAATTATTTTTAAGTCTAGACACAAGTTACTAAACGAAATGGATCTAATAAGAAACGGTGGATTCCACTTCTGCCACTTCTCATTTGGCATCAGTGACCGTTATTATTATTATTATTATTATTGGCATTTATAAAGCACCAACAAATTCTGCAGCGCTGTACAATTGGGAAAAAGACAAACACAATAAGAACAGAACGTTACAACAGGTAGTGAACCTTGCCAGTGAGCTTACAATCTAAAGGTGATGAGACAAGAGGTAGCAGAGGGATTTGTATGTGATGGCAGAGAGACTTAAGTATAAGTGCAGCAGCTGATAACATGTGAGAGTAATAAGGAGGTTATTGGCTCTGGTTCCAAACAGCTGTAGGTACATGCTATATAGTTAGAAGGAACCAGGGTGGGTGGGTAGAGCCGAGTAAAATCAAATGGCCTTCCTCTTGCTGGGATGGGTGAGGGATTGGGCCTAAGAAAGAGAGATAAGACAGTTAGGAATTTACAGCTGGGAGTGGCAAGCGGGGGGAAGGAGGAATGGAGCAGGCCAGCCATTTGTTATAAACAATTAAATTTTTGCCAACTAACATTTTAACAGCCAGATTATTAATAACTACATGTAAAAGCAAGTACAAAATATTACAGTAGTAACCTATATGTAACAATGGTAGCATCATTATAGTAACATAATAATCTAGTAACAAAACTAAAGAAGTCCAGTTGAATATCTTCTGCGTCTCTGTTTGTACTGCAGTATTTAAATCAAATGGCCTTCCTGTTGCTGGGATGGATGAGGGTTTGGGCCTTTTAAAAGTTCAAATTGGCTTTGAGAGACGAAGCGTCTGGTTGCAGTCCGCCTTGTACACCTGCCATAATTAAATCCTGTGGTTGTATGTCCAATTACCTTGGTACACATATATACTTCTGAAACACTTTCAAAACATACAGCAATCCATGCCTCATTCACATCTGCTGTATAACAAAATATGTGTGCAAGTTCACATGTACAAATACAATGCTGCTCTTCCAAACACCTTAACGTACACAGATGACTTCACAAACCGATTACATAGCAGAATGCTGCTACAGTACACACTTCAATGTGTTTAGGTAGGTTTAACTTACATAAGAGATGGCCGAGCATTTGATAAATTTCTGTTTAAAATACTTTGCATTGATCTCACTCAAATTTAAAATGCAGTTATTAAAGGTACACCATAGGCCTCCAGACCACCTCAACTCAATAAATGTTTGGTGCCATGCCCCATTTTAACTCTGCTGCTGAAAACATTGTTGTACAGCGACTAGTGGTGCTTCCACCAAACTAGTGGAGAAAAACTCCACTATCTCTATTAGATGGTGCGAGCAGCATTTTGCTGCACTTGTGCCCTGGCCTCCCGTGCTGTATTATGGGAGAGCATTGGATTGGCTGAGATCATCAATCCCAATGATCTCAACTAAATAGGTAGAGACCAGCACAGCGAGGGAGAAAAAAAAAACAAACAAGTAAACTTTTTATTTTTAAACAGGCAGTATTGGCTGATGACTAGGGCACTGTAGCGTTCTAAATACATATTTATATTCCTAACACTGTAGTGTTCCTTTAATGTTTTGTTAAGGTTTTAGAACTCTCCTTCATTGTACTGTATTGTATGTATATATATATATATAATTATTTATTTATTTATTTCTATATAACAGCTGCTATTAGAGTGCTATTTATTTATTATATTTTGCTGTTCTCCCCAAGGAGACTCAAAGAACATAGCCTATAATTTAAACCAAACAAATATTTATACTTATTGGGAGTTGATTGATCTCTGAAGGATAGCGGATTGAATAAATCATGTTTGAAATCATACCTGTTACCCTGGAGTCTGACCAGAAACTGCAGTTACTGAAAGTGTGCTAAGTTATCCTTAGGTAAATATATCTATTATATCTGGGAATATTACATAATGCGGTTTATGTGTATTAAAGTTCTATTTTGAATAATTTCAATTTTCAGTTTCAGTTTTAGTTTTTTGGTTTTTTTTTTTTTGCCTATTTTGGATCTCTGCAAGAAAATATGCTATTTTGACAGCAAATGATAAAATTGACTGAATTAAATCAGAGAATGATTTCATTTCCTAATCATTCCCCTGAAGCTTGCCATATGACAGCTCCTGGTGTTTGTTCACACTTTCACCTCTATACTAGTCAGAACTGAGCTTGTTTCCATAAGAACATAAAAGGCTATTATCAAAAATAAATGTTATCTTAATCTTCTCAGTCCAGTCCTTTGAAATGTGTTAATGTCAATAAGTGGGACGGAATTATATACTACAGCTCATTCTTTTAAATTACAATATGTGGTATGGGGGGAGTTTTGTCTAGAACAAACTGGATTCAATTCAGAGGTTAGTCTATGAAAGGCAAGAGCAACAGACATGTCCACTAACTCAGGTTTATGGTCCTCCTGATCACCTGACAGAGAGACTCCTGAACTAAAAGAAAGTGCATCTGCAGCACATACTTGTCCATACCTGTGCTTAAAAATGAATTTCAGGCCATTAAACCCATATGTGAGCATTAAAATCAGTGTATGGACAACCCTGACTGTCGGCCATGCTGGGTAACCCGTTATCTGGGTATCCATACACAACAAGATGACATGTATATTTCAGACAGACATGTTGTTCACAACATTAATTATTTCACCAACACGTCCATTCACTTTCCCTGGGCCAAATGCTCCTCTCCCTCTCCTGATATCAGATTTAGCAGGTCTTGCTTCACAGGCTTTTTAATGAAACACATTTTTTGGTCAGAGTAATAACTCTCATTTATTAAAATGAGAATTCAGAGCGAATTTCTAATTTGAGGTCAAAATAATTTAACTGGAAACACTCTCTAAGTCAGCTATTGTCAGGATTAATGTTGATCCAGCATGCAGAATTGCATCACACCTAGGACTAAGGATTACGTCTAACTGGACCTTAGAATGGCCGGACTTAACGTACCAGAGAATAGTCAAAATACTAGCCGAGGTCAGGGATACAGAATGAGACACACCGATGAGAGAAAGCCAAAGGTCAAGGATACCAGAAATCAGCGAAGTCAAATGAAGCCAAAGTAAAAAAAAAACAGAATAGTGAAATCAGGAACACACTCTCAGATAACCAGCAAAGGGAAACCACGACAGGGCACTGACAGAAAGGTAATTTGGGTTTAAATACCTTTTGGCTGTAATTGGCTGCCTCCGACCTCTGACCCCAAAACGTGCTTGTGCGTCTATGACGTGACGTCGCACGCACATTGGTGCCATCTTTGGTGTGGGCAACGGTAAGTTTATTACAAGAATTCGAACCGCAGCGGTCAGCGCTCCTAAGAGCGCCGCACCCGCTGGGGACCGAACCGGTGGGAGGTCGGGCAGTGATCTGCCGCAAACAAGGTAAGTAAAATTTGTTTCTGTCGGCGTGGTTGCTTACTTTATGTGCAACCACACCGACAAAATCACCGGGAGCCGTGATAGCTATGCTTTCAGTTTGGCTACTGTGGCTTTAAATGAAATTCTCCCTTCAGCAAATAACCCTATCTATGTATGTGCAGCATTTCATAGGGAAACGCATATGGTCTTTAAGCACCATGACCACTGACTTCAAATCACTGAAATAGTCATGGTACTTTAGCAACCCGTTAAACATGTTATGCTTAAATTCCTTTCACATTGATTAGATTTAACCCCTTAAGGACGGAGGACGGTTCAGGATCGTCATCGGCATTTTTCCATTGCCGACCGCTGACGGTCCTGAACCGTCCTAACTTTAAGATTCACTTACCCGATCGCCGTCGTTCCCCCGGCGGCGATCGGCGTTGGTCCCGGTGTGGGGAGACTGCCTGCAGCCCAGACAGTCTCCCCGTGGCAGATTAGGACCCCTGGGGCCATGTGATCGCTCAACAGGGCGACCACATGGTCACAATAGGTGTCCATGTGTCTGCCTGCAGGGGGACTGTCTGTGCTGAAAGGCAGTCTCCCTGCTAGTGTAAAATCATAAAAAAAAAAATAAAGTTAATGTTAATAAAAAACAATAATAATTATATATGTGTATATATATATATATGATATATAGACATATATTATACCTATATAATATACGTCTATATATCATATATATATAATGTCATGCTAAGTGTATTTTTATATTAATATGTACATATATTAATATAAAAATACACTTATAATTAAATTACACACGTATATATATAATATATATAATAACTATATATATTGTATATATATTATAAAATACAAATAATAAGTAATTTAAATTAAATTAAACATGTACAAATAATACAAATTAAAAAAAAAGATATATCTATACGAAATTTTATTCTAACTGTATTTTGATATTAATATATATATATTTATATCAAAATACACCTAGAATGAAATTGTATATATATCTATGTATATATAAATAAATAAAAAGAATACGAACTATTCATATGTCCATATACAAAATTACATAAATAATTATATAAATATACACGTAGACTTCAAATATATAAATATGCATATATATTTAAATTATACGTGCGTATTTATGTAATATTTTTACATAATTAAGTTCTTTTATCGATTGCAATTTAAGGGACCTGCCTGCCAACCCAGGCCGAAAGTCCAGAGAATTTAATTTGCTATTACTGTATTTTACCCTGTAACGTTCTACGACACCCTAAAACCTGTACATGGGGGGTACTGTTTTATGCAGAGCCACAAGACTTCGCTGAACACAAATATTAGTGATTCAAAACAGTAAAACATATCACAGCGATGATATTGTCAGTGAAAGTGACTTTTTTGCATTTTTCACACACAAACAACACTTTTACTGATGATATAATTGTTGTGATAAATTTTCCAGTTTTGAAACACTAATATTTGTGTTCAGCAAAGTCTCCTGAGTATAACAGTACCCCCCATGTACAGATTTTATAGCGTTTTTGAAAGTTACAGGGTCAAATATATGGGTCAAATATTTTTACATTGAAAATGGCCAGGTTGGTTACGTTGCCTTTGAGAGCGTATGGTAGCCCAGGAATGAGAATTACCCCCATGATGGCATACCATTTGCAAAAGAAGACAACCCAAGGTATTGCAAATGGGGTATGTCCAGTCTTTTTTAGTAACCACTTAGTCACAAACACTGGCCAAAATTAGCGTTCAATTTAGTTTTTTACTTTTTTCACACACAAACAAATATGAACGCTAACTTTGGCCAGTGTTTGCGACTAAGTGGCTACTAAAAAAGTCTGGACATACCCCATATTGAATACCCTGGGTTGTCTACTTTAAAAAAAATATGTACATGTGGGGTGTTATTCAGCGATTTATGACAGATAATAGTGTTACAATGTCACTATTGATACATTTTAAAAATGTATGTTTTGAAACCGCAATATCCTACTTGTACTTATAGCCCTATAACATGCAAAAAAATAGCAAAAAGCATGTAAACACTGGGTATTTTTAAACTCAGGACAAAATTTTGAATCTATTTAGCAGTTTTTTTCATTCGCTTTTGTAGATGAGTAAAAGATTTGTCACATAAAAGTCAAAAAACATGTATTTTTTTCAATTTTTCATCATATTTTTTTCATTTTTTTAAAAAAATTAAATTACATGAGATTATATAAATAATGGTATGTAAAGAAAGCCCCTTTTGTCCTGAAAAAAACAATATATAATTTGTATGGGAACAGTAGATGAGAGAGCGGAAAATTACAGCTAAACACAAACACCACAAAAGTGTAAAAAGATGCCTGGTCGCAAATGTACAACATCGCAAAAACAGTCCGGTCCTTAAGGGGTTAATATGTGCAGCTCTACAAACTCTGAAACAGTGGTTTTCAAAGTTTTTATGTCTGGAGAATGATTGAAGAACTCTCAAGGACCCCCCCCCCCCCCCCCCCCTGGATTCCTGAGTGTAAAAATGTGAGGGTTTTAAAGTTTTATAAATGATTGTGCAGTGCAGTATAGCAATGATTTAATTGTGACAATTAGCCTTAATTGTGACAAATACCTTCTCCTTGACATTTATGTGTGTATTCTGACTACCTTTGTGTTGTATTAATTTACCTCATTGTATCTAGCTTTCCTAACAGTAATATAACAGTATATCTGCAAAAAAAATCTACGTATTCACCAAATGTTCAGATCTTTATTTCTCAAATAAATAAAAGAAAACAATATCTCTATATGTTTTTCATGAGTCTATTAGGATAAATTCACCTTCACATGGCAATAAGGTTGTACCATTATCCGGGTACAATATCCATTATTTTGTTACTGTTCCCCACATAACAAAAAAAATACTCTGAAATCTTTACTATGCTTGCTTCTTTTATAGCAACATTTCCTTAATTTAATTGTCAACATCCTCAGGCAGGAACATTGGTGGGGTGGGGTTCTGAGGAATGCTTTTGGCATGAATGTGGGTTCCTATAGCTCCATATGTTTTATTTTGGTATTTTTTTTTTCTGCCTGCTTTGCTCCCTCTGCCCGCTCCTTGTCTTATTGGTGAGTATAGAGTGTTGGTGTCTCTTTGTCATTGCGATTCTTCCTCTCCTGGCTGAGCCTCACTGAGGAGATCAGGAGTGGGCAAGGAGAGAAGAGCAGCCTGACAGGATACAGGGAGACCACACTCACTACAGTAGGCTTGTGGCTCTGCATAAACAGTGACTGCCCAGGCAAGGTACCACTGGCAAGGTGCAGATGCACTTGTTTTCCATTATGCATATGTTTTTCTGTCTCTACGTGTTTGTGCTTGTGTGCACCTATCAGTGCCTGCCAGTGTGTGAGCCTGTACATGCCTATCTGTGTGTGTCTTTGCCCATGTGTGCTTTTGCATTTCTGTGTGTGTCTGTGAGTAACTGTGAGTATGCAGAGAGGCATGTTAAGTGCTTAAATTGGGTATGACCGGCGGTGGAACTTTGGGGTCACCAAATAATTTTAGGCCTCAAGTTCTGTTTGTTGTTTGGCTCTATCAGCGCCCTTTAACTCAGGCCAACCTATTTCACTGTTTTGATTGTTGTTCCCTTATCCAGTTTGTCATAATAGGCAAATGTATATCTCATCTGTAGTCCCCTGCCTTACTTCCACTCCAGAAGGCAGTATTTTCAGTGTACCACCAAAAACAAAATAAACTATCTTTTGTTTTTAGGTTGTACTGATGTGATGCTCTCTGTAAAACAAAACAACAAGCAAAAAATTACATAAAATTAAAAACCTTAAACTCTGTACAGTGCTGGAGACCTTACAAGAGACCACCCCTATTATCACTCCCTTTTTGGCAGTTTGGTTGGGTTTCCTCAGAGCTGAACTAACAGAACAGAACGTGACATGGTAACCTGTGAGGTTGGGCCTATTTTATGGAAGACAGCATTACATGTTAAACTGATAGCCATAATAGCAATAACAATATAATAACAGCCGCATCCTGGCTACACAATATGCAGTATGCAGGTCTGAGGTAATATGCCGTTATTTTAGGTGGAATGTATTGCATGCAGGAAAAATGGTTCTTGCACACAATTGGGTCAATTACAGTAACAATAATCATTCTCTGACTTCTCTTAAATATAACAATAAATATTGTCTAATTTTCACATCCAGTGTTAGAGAAATAGGGGATTTCTGAAAGAGAGTGTGAAAGGAAACCAAAAAGACGTGTTAGTGACGTCTTTATTTTCCCAGTAGGGGGTGTGAGTGTAAAAAAAACTTAAATCATGGGAAGCAGGAAATACAATGATATAAGCTGTCTGTGTAAATGGTTATTTTAAAATGCATTTCAGACACAGTAAAATTATGAGAACAGTTTTTAATTATTCATATACCATACCTCATTTTCACTTTTGTAATTAAATATAGTTTAAAATTTTGAATAAAAATGTTTGTGTAAAATGTGTAAGTCAGACCACTACATGTTGTTTATATTCAATAATAATGGCAAACAACACATCAAAATATAACAGCAGAGTTAAACTATGCATAATGCCATGGGTAAGGTATATTTTCTGGGCACCTAGGCACCAGGGTGAGCCATAATGAGAATTTGGGTGTAATTGTCTGGAGCATGCCAAGCAAAATCTTCCACAAAATAATGGAATGTAAGACAGAGCTGCCAAGTTAATATAGTGTCACCATATAGCACCCCATTTGTTTTCTCTCCTCTCAATCAAACAACAGACCGGCTCTGTCATCCGGTGTTGGGAGGCCTGAGAGAATCTAAATTCAGGACTAGAAGTACATCTCAGAGATGTTGTTCATCTCATAGAAGACATAATGACTGTCTTTTTTAAGCCGGATATAGGAAAGGTTACTCTAACCAAAACCAGGATTTTGTTAAACAACTTATTTTGATTTGAGTAACCCTTTATTTCACAAACAAATTGAGTTTAGTGGTAACACTGAGTCGTAGTTACTTGACATCAAAGTAGAAGTTTTCCAAAGTTCGAACACAATAACCAAGGCTATAAAAAAAATTCTATACATGGGAGCGTGTTGGTGCCATCATTTTAGAGGGGAAGTCTTGGATTTCTGAGATTTCAGAAACTTTCAGTAAATTACCAACCTTTAGGTTGCATGAATGAAATAGTGACACAAGGTTCAGAGAGTTGGCCTATATATTCCTGCTGGCCTATAGTACCAGTTGAGCAATGCAAGCAGTAGCACTCTTACCTATGGCTTGGCTTGCCCCGGGCAAAAGGTGTGAAGGTGCACCTGTCCAGAGCTAGCACCTCTCTACCAGTGCATTGCTGGTAGGGGTTTTGCAAGACAGTTGCCTGCTCTGTGGCTGTTGTATGTGGATGCGGAGCTAAAGGTGAATGGACTGCTGGGTTCTCTTTCCACCAATCTGAAGGTAGGATGTGGTATCACAGCTGCCCCAGCATCTAGAGCTTTTTAGACCTAAGTAATCAGTAGATAGAGATCCCAACAGCTCCCTATTGGATCCCAGGAATGGACTCCAGCTCCCACTGTCAAGGTAAGAAAAGAGAGGCTGTGTGGATATCCCTATCAAACTTCCCCACACACACAAACAGATACAAATAAAATAAAGATGAAATGTGTGTCTGTGTATGGGTGTGTATATGAATGTATGTTGTATAATGTAAGTACGGTATATTTAATGTAATGTAAGCATCTCCACCCAGGGTGCCATGTAACCTAGGAATGCCTCTGAATACAGGGGTTCGCTGTTATGTTACACTACTTGCAGGGCTGTTCACTAAACTGTAGTTTGTGGGAAATTCACTTTGAAATTGAAAGTATCTGGTCTGGAATCATACCTGATATGGAGAATTTTACAGTTTGGTCATTATTTTGGAATTTGGTAATTTTTTTCGTGGCAATTCACTGTTTAGTTAATAAACCTACCACTAAATATCCCCTTCTCTCTCACATACACATCTTTCCAAATTCATTATTTCACTGGAGAGTCATCTCGGAACTGTAGAATTATGAATAATAAGTGCCAGAACAAACTTTTTGTACCTGAAACCATTTATATTGCTATATTGCTTTTATAGAGTGGAAATTCCAGTTACATGTTGATATAGTTTATGCATTAATGATTTACTAGCACAGCATATTCTGGAACGTAAAACAATCCAATCTTTCCAGGTGAACAATGCATTCTTTTTAATATTATTAACAAGTCATATAGTTTTGCTATGGAATTTATTTGTATTTCAATTAGTACTTTTACAGTCTGGTCCTAAGAATCTGGCCACTTGTTACAGACTTTGTTGTATCTTACAAACTGCAACTATGATGCAATAAACAGATTAGTACATAGGGTTCATGGAAAATGTCTGTTTTAATTCCATATACGTTACAATTTTTTTTTAAAGTGACACTATAGTCACCAAAACAACCTTAGCTTAATGAAGCAGTTTTGGTGTATAGATCATGCCCCTGCAGTCTCACTGCTCAATTTTCTGCCATTTAGGAGTTAAATCACTTTGTTTATGCAGCCCTAGTCACACCTCCCTGCATATGACTTGGAAAGCATTCCTATACACTTCCTGAAAAGAGTAATTTGATGTTTACCCTTCCTTTATTGTGAGTTCTGTTTAATTTAGAATTTCTTACCTCCTGTTTTGTTAATAACTTGCTAGACCATGCAGAAGTATCTTGTATGTTATTAAAGTTCAATTTACAGAGCGGGAGATAAACCCTTTTAACCCCTTAACGACGAGTGACGGACGAGGTCCGTCACTCAGGGGAATGCGTTAATGACGAGTGACGGACCTCGTCCGTCACCCGTTAAAATTAACCCCAGATCGCCGCAATCGCGGCGATCGCGGGGTTAATGGTGCTCCGGTCTGCCTCTGCATTAGAGGCAAACCGGGAGCACCGGATCGGGCTGTCAGAGTACATGTGCCCGCTCTGACAGTATGCCAGAGCGGGCACATGTGCTCTCTATACTCACCTCCGCCTCCCTGCACTTCCTGGTTCTGTGTGAAGTGCAGGGAGACGGATCTTCAGTGATCCTGCCCCCTGGTGGAAAGAAAACATTGTAAAATTAAAATCCCACCCCCCTTTACCCCCCCCTTTACCCATTTTAATAAAAAATTAACCCCTTCCCTGCCAATTGATCACCGACTACAGTGATCAATTGGCAGGGATTACATTTTACTAAGATCTGATTTTTTTTTAACCCCTGAGGGTTAATTCTTTTTTTTTTAACCCTCGGGGGTTCAATTTATTTTATTAATTAATTTAAATATTTTAAAATTATAAATTTAGCTAGCTGGGGAGGGTGGAAGTTAGTGGGGAATTGGGGGATTTAGTATTACGCTAACTAGGGGTTAACGTTAAAAAAAGTTTAAAAATAAGCTTTAAAAAGTTAAAAAATTAAGTTAAAAAAAAAGTTTTAATAACATTTAAGTAAAAAATTTAAAAAAATAAACCCTTTACCCAGTCCAAATAAAAATTAACCCCTTCCCTGCCAGTCGATCACTGCCTACAGTGATCAAAATACAGATCACAGTATTATACTGTTCTAATTTTTTTTTTTTAACCCCTGACGATTAACTTTTATTTATTTTTTAACCCTCAGGGGTTAAATGTATTTAATTAACTAATTTAAATATTGTATAATTAAATATTTTGCTAGCTGGGGTGGGTGGGAGTTATGGGAAAATGGGGAATTTACTGTTAGTGCTGCTTACTGCTAGTTAGGGGTTAACGTAAAAAAAAAGCTTAGAAAAATGTTAAATCTGTAAAAAAAAGTTTTACGAAAGTTTAGGAAACTTTAAAAAAATGAATAATCAAAAGAAAAGTTTAAAAAATAGTTTAAAAAAGTAAAAAAAGTTTTAAAAAGTAAAAAAATACATTTAATAACGCTCATTACCACTACAGCTGGTACAAGGTTCAAAATATGCCTTTTGAAATACCCTGGGATGTCTTCTTTAAGAAATGGTATGGCTTTATGGGGTATTTGGTTTATATAGCCTGGTAAAATACTCTAAAATGGGACATGGGCACAGCGTAAAAATTTAAAGTTTGAAAAAAAATGGAATGGCTGTGTCCCAAATGTGCCCCTCCGATGTCCACATATACCTGGCAAAGGTACATACGGGGGTATTTTTGTACTCAGCAGACATATTATACAGTGGTAGTACACATATGGTTTGCAAAATATACTGTGCAAACTCACTTTGTGTGTCAAAAAGGCAGAAAAAAACGCTTATAACCACTACACCTGGTACATGCTAGCGGAAAAATGATCCCACGCTAAGGTTCAAAATATGCCTTTTGAAATACCCTGGGGTGTCTACTTTAAGAAATGGTAGGCCTTTGTGGGGTAGTTTGAATTTAAAACCTGCAAAGATGCTTGGAAATTGCACATAGGCCCGGCGTCAAAATTCAAAGTTCGGTCAAAACTGATATGGCTTGGTCTCCTATATGGCACTGTAGCTTCACAAAATAGTGCCATAGACATACAATGGGGGTGTCCTTTTACTCAGAAGACTTAGCTGAGCATAATTTGGGAGGTTTGAACTTAGTGGCACACATGAAATATACAAAATGCCCAGCAAAAATGCAATCCGTATGTAAAAAATGCACAAAATTATTTTTTACCACATACTTTGGCATGTAATGGTAAAAAAATGGGGGCATGTTAAGGCACAATATGCACCTTATGAGATACCCTGGAGTGTCTTCTTTTACAAATGGTAGGCCTTTGTGGGGTGTTTTGAACAGTCAAACTGTTATAATACCCCAAATGGAAGCATAGGCTCATTAAATCCGTCTCTCAAAATTCTACTGTGAATACTGAAAAGGACAGGTCTCCTGTATGGCACTGTAGCTTCACGAAATAGTGCCATAGACATACAATGGGGGTGTCCTTTTACTCAGAAGACTTAGCTGAGCATAATTTGGGGGGTTTGAACTTAGTGGCACACATGAAATATACAAAATGCCCAGCAAAAATGCAATCCGTATGTAAAATATGCACAAAATTATTTTTTACCACATACTTTGGCATGTAATGGTAAAAAAATGGGGGCATGTTAAGGCACAATATGCACCTTATGAGATACCCTGGAGTGTCTACTTTTACAAATGGTAGGCCTTTGTGGGTTTTTTTTGAACAGTCAAACTACTATAATACCCCAAATGGAAGCATAGGCTCATTAAATCCGTCTCTCAAAATTCTACTGTGAATACTGAAAAGGACAGGTCTCCTATATGGCACTGTAGCTTCACAAAATAGTGACAAAGACATACAATGGGGGTACCGTTGTACTCAGCAGAAGTAACTGAACACATAATAAAACTTTGTACAGGAATAGCACACACCAACTTTACAAAATACACATGAGAAGTTCTTTGTTATAAGTTTGTGTGCGAAAACCCCCAAAAAACACAATTTTACTCCAATATTTAGCAGAGGTTGGCGGTAAAATGGCTACGTAGAAAGTGTCAAAACAACCTTAGGTAAATAGCCTGTGGTGTCTACTTTATATAAATATATACTTTTGTGTGGCAATTTTGTTTTCTTTGATGGCTATTAGGCTTACAAGACAAACATACCAAATTCTAAAATCGCTCCACATAAAAAGTTTATTTTACTCCTTGTGCTTTGTGACCTGTAACTACCAAAAAAAACTTAAAATCCCAGACACATTATATATTCTGTAATTCAGAACAACTAAATGAATTTATTTTTAATTACTTTCCTTAACCTGCACTAATTATGTACACATTATTATTGCAAAAACTGTAAAAAAAAAACACACAAAAATTCATTTTTTTGCATATTTCTGTATTTTTTTTATAATAAATAAGCATTTATATATATATGTGTTACATCAAATTAAAGCCCTTTCTGTCCTTTAAAAAACGGTATATAATATGTGTCGGTGCAATAAATTAGTAAAATGCAAATTGCAGTTGAACGCAAATAGCAAAAAATGCAAAAAATGCCGTTGTCATTAAGTGAAAGACAAGCTTCTGAAGCTCTGTCCTTAAGGGGTTAACGCCTTAAGGACGCAGCCAAATGTACAAGTTGTGATCAAAACAAAACGTAAACAAAACCTGGCATTTGCGCTATATGTCTGTCCAACCGTAATTCACCTGTTTCATATTAAATGCACCCACACTTATTATATAACATTTTATTCAGGGGAAATTGGGCTTTCATTTAACATGAAATATTTAGGTATGGAACATAATTTAATATGAAAAAAATATTTAAAAAAAAGGGAGAAAATGAGATTGTTTAAATTTTCTTAGTTCTACATGACATTCTAAAATACTGTTTGCTTTTGCTGAAATAAAATACACATATTTGTATTCAGTGATGTCTCACGTGTGAAACAGTACCCCTATGTACAGGTTTTATGGTGTTTTGGGAAGTTACAGGGTCAAATATAGCATGTTAGACTCTTCAGTTTTTTCACATTGAAATTCACCAGATTGGTTACGTTGCCTTTGAGACGTAGCCCAGGAATGGGAATTATTACCAGTATTGCAAGGTATTGCAAATGGGGTATGTCCAGTCTTTTTTAGTAGCCACTTGGTCACAAACACTAGCCAAAGTTAATGTCAATTGTTGTTTGTGTGTGAAAAATGCAAAAATTTCATCTGAACGCCAATTTTGGCCAGTGTTTATGATTAAGTGGCTACTAAAAAAGACTGAACATACCCCATTTGCAATACCTTAAGTTGTCTACTTTTGCAAATGGTATGCCATCATGGGGTTTATTCTTATTCCTGGGCTACCATACGGTCTCAAAGGCAACGTAACCAATCTGGCGAATTTCAATGTGAAAAAATTGAAACAAAAGCCTTATATTTGACTCTGTAACTTTTGAAAACACAATAAAACCTGTACATGAGGGGTACTGTTATACTCAGGAGACTTTGCTGAACACAAATATTTGTGTTTCAAAACAGTAAAAAGTATTACAGCAATAATATCGTCAGTGTAAGTGCCGTTTGTGTGTGAAAAATGCAAAAAAAACGTCACTTTCACTGACAATATCATCGTTGTAATACATTTTAAGGTTTTGAAACACAAATATTTGTGTTCAGCGATGTCTCCCGAGTAAAACAGAACCCCCCCCCCCCCCCCCCCATGTACAGGTTTTATGGTGTCTTTATGGTGAAAGTTATAGGGTTAAATATAGCGCTATCAAATTAAATTCCCTATACTTTCGGCCTGGGTTGTCAGACAGGTCCCGCAAATTGTAATTAATAAAAGGACCTAATTATGTAAAATTATTACATAAATATATATGTAAAATTATATATATGTGTGTGTGTGTGTGTATATATATATATATATATATATATTTATGTATATATTTAAAAATACATTTTTATTTATATATATAGGTATACATATAGTGATATGTATGTATATACTTATGTATATATATATATATATATATATATTATTTTGTTCTATGTGTATTTTGTTATCAATATATATATATATATATATATATATATATATATATATCAAATTACACTTAGACAGTGTATGTGTAAATGTCTATATATGATCTAAGTATATTTTATTTGTAATTGTAATTTATTTTATTTTTAGCCTAAGGGGTTAAGAGGGTAGGAGAGGGGCAGAGACAGTGTCAGACAGTGATTTCACATCACTGGCTGACACACAGGATCAGTGATCACAGTGACAGGCTGTGGGGGGATCCTGCCTGTAGTTACTATGTGTCAGCCAATAGGCTGACACATAGTAACTCTGATCGCAGGGACAGGCTGTCACTGCGATCAGATTGCAGTGAGAGGCTGTCTCTGCGATCAAGCTGAGCAGATCGTGGGCACTGACAACAGGGGGACTGCCTGGGGGCCCAGGCATGTCCCCCGACTGCGATCTGCAGCAGAAAATGCCGCAGCTCCATGTTTCAGACAATTTTAAAATCGTCTGACACATGGTAAATACCGATCACAGTGACAGCCAGTCACAGCGATCGGAGGCTGCATACCGAGGTCACTGGGCACAGGGGGGATGCCTGGGGGGCCAGGCATGTCCCCCGACCGCGATCTGCAGTGGGGTAATGCTGCCGGCCACGTGGGGGGCAAGGACGCCCAGGACATTCTATGTCGTCCTGCGGCGTTTAGAGCCACCCCCTTAAACTATTTTGTTTGCATGCAGACTGTGTCAGTAAGCCAGGGGAGGCTAGGGCTGCATGGACACAACCAAAAGTGATTTAACTATTAAATAGCACAAAATTGACCAGTGAAACTTCAGCGGCATGTATACATCCAGTAAAATTTATACAAACTTGTTCATGGCAGATACATTGCCAAGACTGGCAAGATATAAAGGAGTTAAAGGCAATTAACTTGAGGGATTTATTTATGAAACTCCAAGCTCATTAACAGGGTGGTACATTTCACCACTCTTGTATGCATAAATAACAGGAATTTATTTATAGATTATTAGCATGACATGATTATATACATATTATGGTATTGTTTTCCATTTTGCCAAATAAGCTTAGTTAAATGAAAAGTTGTATATCGTTATTAAAACCTTTTCTTAAAATCATAGCTGAAGTGTTCTAGTCAGCAATTATAATTTTGTGCAATGCATAAAATAATCTGTAGAGGGCGATCTTTTCATAACTTTAGCTAGACTTGTAGCACCCTTAACTAGCAAGTCTAGAAGTAGTATACAGGCATGACTGTTTCTGAAATCGTTCGTGTTCTAATTGTTCTGTTTCTTTCATTGAACCCCCTTTTATACATTTTAAAAAAAATCACACAGGAACTTAGTGCTTTACATTTCCTTTACAAATCCCCCAACTAGAAATTTAATGTAGAATTAACTATTGAATACAAAATATTCTGTAAAAATATTTTGGATTTCCCCAAAACAGAATTGTTCAAAATAACCTTTATATTAAACATTGATTACATTGTTTATTGAGCAGATGTTTATCTATTATGTGTATAAACAAAAAGTAAAATGAACTATTAAATATCTTTGGACATGCTGCAAATATATCATGGAGGACAGGGGTGCCCAAAAGGTAGATCCCCGGATGTTGTAGAACTACAACTCCCATGCTGCTTTGTTTCATTGCATGCTTTTAGAAACATCTGGACATCTACTTCATGGGTACCCCTGATGTAGGCTATAAGCATGTATAAAGAGTAATTATGGGCAAAACGAAGCAATCAGTAGGAAGATTCCTTTAGTTTACAGTGTGACTACTTCCAGTTTACCCTCAACTGTACATATATTACCTCACTAATACTTGTTAATAAACATGCTATGTGAGGACCTCTAGCGTCGCCGAAATCCCCATAGAAAAGCATTGACTAATGCTTTCCTATGGGGAGGTCTAATGCGCATGCGCGGGAGGTCTCCCCCGCCAGCATCAGCCGGCGGGGGAGGAGTGTAGGCGGAGTATGACCCAGCGCCGTGGGACATTGGCGCTGGACTCAGGTAAGTCACTGAAGAGGTTTTAACCCCTTCAGCAACATGGGGTGGGGGGTGGGAGGGAGAGGGGGACTGCAGGGTCCTGCAGTGCCAGGAAAACAAATATGTTTTCCTTGCACTGGAGAGTCCCTTTAACTAAAATTTAAAAGTGCTTCTATGTGCCAAACTTGATCAGTAAAGTACAAAGTACATACAAATAAAGTGCAGTGCTATTTTGAAACTGTGCAATCCAATTGTTATAGCTGCAGTTACATTACAGTGTTCGTAAAAACTTAAACATTGTTCCCCATCAATTGATGTGCTAAACTTGCAGTCAATTATGATTCTTAACACATTATTTTCCTAATCATTTAAAATATTAGACATACAAATGAAAAATATAAATAAACTATATAGTGCAGACATTGACAGTTACATTGCTGCTGAAAGCCTGGTGGCCAAAGGGGCAGGTAAGGGTGATATTTTTACCTGAACCTCTTCCTTACGGGGCACCACCATTTTCCTCTGGCTGGTCCTCTTCAGAGCACCAGAAACTGAGGTCACTGCTCAACTTTAGAACATGCGCGAGAGCACATTGAGGTCTAAGAAGGATCCTGTGAGACCGCAGGATCTTCCATAGACAGAACCTATTCCCTGCAGTCCCTGCTTTGTCTCTGTATACAGGGAGTGCAGAATTATTAGGCAAATGAGTATTTTGACCACATCATCCTCTTTATGTATGTTGTCTTACTCCAAGCTGTATAGGCTCGAAAGCCTACTACCAATTAAGCATATTAGGTGATGTGCATCTCTGTAATGAGAAGGGGTGTGGTCTAATGACATCAACACCCTATATCAGGTGTGCATAATTATTAGGCAACTTCCTTTCCTTTGGCAAAATGGGTCAAAAGAAGGACTTGACAGGCTCAGAAAAGTCAAAAATAGTGAGATATCTTGCAGAGGGGTGCAGCACTCTTAAAATTGCAAAGCTTCTGAAGCGTGATCATCGAACAATCAAGCGTTTCATTCAAAATAGTCAACAGGGTCGCAAGAAGCGTGTGGAGAAACCAAGGCGCAAAAAATAACTGCCCATGAACTGAGAAAAGTCAAGCGTGCAGCTGCCGAGATGCCACTTGCCACCAGTTTGGCCATATTTCAGAGCTGCAACATCACTGGAGTGCCCAAAAGCACAAGGTGTGCAATACTCAGAGACATGGCCAAGGTAAGAAAGGCTGAAAGACGACCACCACTGAACAAGACACACAAGCTGAAACGTCAAGACTGGGCCAAGAAATATCTCAAGACTGATTTTTCTAAGGTTTTATGGACTGATGAAATGAGAGTGAGTCTTGATGGGCCAGATGGATGGATTGGTAAAGGGCAGAGAGCTCCAGTCCGACTCAGACGCCAGCAAGGTGGAGGTGGAGTACTGGTTTGGGCTGGTATCATCAAAGATGAGCTTGTGGGGCCTTTTTGGGTTGAGGATGGAGTCAAGCTCAACTCCCAGTTCTACTGCCAGTTTCTGGAAGACACCTTCTTCAAGCAGTGGTACAGGAAGAAGTCTGCATCCTTCAGGAAAACATGATTTTCATGCAGGACAATGCTCCATCACACGCGTCCAAGTACTCCACAGCGTGGCTGGCAAGAAAGGGTATAAAAGAAGAAAATCTAATGACATGGCCTCCTTGTTCACCTGATCTGAACCCCATTGAGAACCTGTGGTCCATCATCAAATGTGAGATTTACTAGGAGGGATAACAGTACACCTCTCTGAACAGTGTCTGGGAGGCTGTGGTTGCTGCTGCACGCAATGTTGATGGTGAACAGATCAAAACACTGACAGAATCCATGGATGGCAGGCTTTTGAGTGTCCTTGCAAAGAAAGGTGGCTATATTGGTCACTGATTTGTTTTTGTTATGTTTTTGAATGTCAGGAATGTATATTTGTGAATGTTGAGATGTTATATTGGTTTCACTGGTAAAAATAAATAATTGAAATGGGTATATATTTGTTTTTTGTTAAGTTGCCTAATAATTATGCACAGTAATACTCACCTGCACACACAGATATCCCCCTAAAATAGCTATAACTAAAAACAAACTAAAAACTACTTCCAAAAATATTCAGCTTTGATATTAATGAGTTTTTTGGGTCCATTGAGAACATGGTTGTTGTTCAATAATAAAATTAATCCTCAAAAATACAACTTGCCTAATAATTCTGCACTCCCTGTATTTCTTGACTGGATTGGAATTTCAGTGAAATTCTAACACAGCCAAAATATGTATTTCATAAAGATTATATCTTTATGAAATACTTATTTTTTGGGGTTGTTGGGGGAGGGGTTACAGTTCTGCTTTAAGATATAGGGGCTGTGGTTAAAAAAAAATTCTGATTTGTACTTCTTTTGATGTATTGGAGATTGGAAATCCACCCCACATTTTCATTGTAGCTTTTTTTTTTTTCCATGTGTTTTCTAACTATACACAGAAATGGCTGTCATACAATCCCAAAAAGACATCTGAAGGAAGTTGCTAGGCAGAGTGAATGGGCGCTGGCCAGGGCCGGACTGGCCCACCGGGATACCAGGAAATTTCCTGGTGGGCCGCGGCACCTGGGGCTGGGCTGACAGCCCTAATCAGTGATCAGGCTCCTGTAATCCTGGCCGGCTAAATGTGAGCCGCACAGGGCCCCATGGGAGCAGGGGGAGCCATGGAGCGCCAGGGAGCCGGCACAGCTCACACACGGCCGGCCGGGATCATAAAAAAAAATAATTGTGGCGGGGCGGAGCCTAGCGTGTGGCGGGGCGAATCCTAGTGTGTGGTGGGACGGAGCTTAGCATGTGGTGGGGTCCCTGCTTCCCCAACAACCAGCCTCCAGGAGCTCCAAGGGATGTAGAGGTAAGAAGCAGGTCTGTGTGTGTGACTGTCTGCTTGTGTGTGTGACTGTATGTGGGTGTGTGTGACTGTCTGCCTGTGTGTGTGTGTGTGACTGTCTGCCTGTGTGTGTGTGTGTGTGTGTGTGTGTGTGTGTGACTGTCTGCCTGTGTGTGTGTGTGTGTGACTGTCTGCCTGTGTGTGTGTGTGTGTGTGTGTGTGACTGTCTGCCTGTGTGTGTGTGTGTGTGTGTGTGTGTGACTGTCTGCCTGTGTGTGTGACTGTCTGTCTGCCTGTGTGTGTGACTGTCTGTCTGCCTGTGTGTGTGACTGTGTGTGTGTGTGAATGTGTGTGTGTGACTGTCTGACTGTGTGTGTGTGACTGTCTGACTGTGTGTGACTGTGTGTGTGTGACTGTCTGACTGTGTGTGTGTGACTGTCTGACTGTGTGTGTGTGACTGTCTGACTGTGTGTGACTGTGTGTGTGTGTGTGTGTGTGTGACTGTCTGACTGTGTGTGACTGTGTGTGTGTGTGTGTGTGTGTGTGTGTGTGACTGTCTACCTGTGTGTGTGTGTGTGTGTGAGTGAGTGTGTGTGTGTGGCTGTCTGTCTGTGTGTGTGTGAGTGTGTGTGTGTGTGTGTGTGTGTGTGTACATGTGTCTGTGTGTGTGTGAAACTGTCTGCCTGTGTGTGTGTGTGAGTGTGTGGCTGTCTGTATGTGTCTGTGTGTGTGTGTGAAACTGTCTGCCTGTGTGTGTGTCTGTCTGCCTGTGTGTGTGTGTGTGTGTGACTGTCTGCCTGTGGGTGTGACTGTGTATGCGTGTCTGTCTGCCTGTGTGTGTATGTGACTGTCTGCCTGTGTGTGTGTGACTGTCTGCCTGTGTGTGTGTGTGTGTGTGTGTGTGTGTGTGAAACTGTCTGCCTGTCTCTATGTGTGTGGATGTCTTTGTGTGTGTGCATCTGCTAGTTAGAGAGCGAGCAAACTTCTCTGTGTGTGTGTGTGTGCGCACGCACACATCTGCTAGTGAGGGAGCCTCTGTGTGTGTGCACCTGCTAGTGAGTTTGTGTGTGTGTGTGTGTGTGCCTGCTAGTGAGTGAGCTTGTATGTGTGTCAGTGAGCTTGCCTGTAGGGATCATATGTGTGTGCGTGTTAGTGAGCTTGTATGTAAGGAGCATGGGTGTGTCGGAGCCTGTCTGTGGTGAGCATGTGTGTACAGTGAGCTTGTCTGTAGTAAGCATGTGTGTGATCGTGAGCTTGTCTGTAGTGACCATATGTGTTTCAGTGAGCTTGTCTGTAGTGAGCATGTGTGTAGTGACCATGTGTGTGTCAGTGAGCTTGTCTGTAGTAAATCTGTGTATTAGTGAGCTCTTCTGTAGGGAGCATGTGTGTGTCAATGGGCTTGTCTGTAGGGAGAGTGTGTGCGCATCAGTAAGCTTGTCTGTAGTGAGTGTGTGTGTGTGTGACAGTGAGCTTGTCTGTAGTAAGCTTGTGTGTGTATCAGAATTTGTCTGTACTAAATTTGTGTGTGCCAGTCAGTAACCTTGTCTGTGTGTGTCATTGAGATTGTCTGTCAATGAGCCTATTTGTGTGTATCAGTAAGGTTGTCTGTGTCTGTGTGATTATGCCTTACTGTACAATTGTATTACCCTGAAAGGACTAATATTTTGAATTAGAAGAAGAAATGTATCAATAATCTCTCTCTCTCTCTCTCTCTCTCTCTCTCTCTCTATATATATATATATATATATATATATATATATATATATATAGATATAGATATATATATAGATATAGATATAGATATATATATCTATATATATATATAGTTGCAAGAAAAAGTATGTGAACCCTTTGGAATGATATGGATTTCTGAACAAAATGGTCATAAAATGTGATCTGATCATCATCTAAGTCACAACAATAGACAATCACAGTCTGCTTAAACTAATAACACACAAAGAATGAAATGTTGCCATGTTTTTATTGAGCACACCATGTAAACATTCACAGTGCAGGTGGAAAAAGTATGTGAACCCTTGGATTTAATAACTGGTTGAACCTCCTTTGGCAGCAATAACTTCAATCAAACGTTTCCTGTAGTTGCAGATCAGACGTGCACAACGGTCAGGAGTAATTCTTGACCATTCCTCTTTACAGAACTGTTTCAGTTCAGCAATATTCTTGGGATGTCTGGTGTGAATCGCTTTCTTGAGGTCATGCCATAGCATCTCAATCGGGTTGAGGTCAGGACTCTGACTGGGCCACTTCAGAAGGCATATTTTCTTCTGTTTAAGCCATTCTGTTGCTTCTCATTGATTGGACTCCAGTTGGCTGACATCTCCCTCCAATTGGCTCTTGGAGATGTCATCAGTCTATGGGGTTCACATACTTTTTCCACCTGCACTGTGACTGTTTACATTGTGTGTGTTCAATAAAAACAACATTTCATTCTTTGTGTGTTATTAGTTTAAGCAGACTGTGATTGTCTATTGTTGTGACTTAGATGATGATGAGATCACATTTAAGGACCAATTTGTGCAGAAATCCATATCTATCTATCTATATATATATATATATATATATATATATATATAACACCCTACATTGCACAATGACTTATGGGGCTGGCATAGATTTTTTTTTTCCAGGGCTGCTTTGTATCCCCAGTCCGGCCCTGGCGCTGGCTTTGAAAGTTTGGGGTTAAACTGTTTGTTAATGGGGTTTACCACCTTAGGGTACGTTTATGCTTGGGACTTCCTGTGACTACATGGTTACGGTACGCAGAGTGTCCCTTAAGGACACATGACATGTGTGACATGTCATGATTCCCTTTTATTCCAGAAGTTTGGTCCTTAAGGGGTTAAGTAAAAACTTTTCAACTATTTGTTCACATTGCTTCTTTGAAATATATTACACAATTTGATCATTTTTATTTTTTAGTGCTGGCAATAAACAACTTTTCTCTATTACTGTAACAATTGTCAGTACGTTCACTTATTTTGGAATTCATTCTCAGCACATTGTGTGTTGTAGTTGCATAATTCTTTCATATGTCTTTGAGCAAGGTTGGATACATCACATGAGTCAGGTAGTCATGGATCCTATCATTTAAATATTACATTATACATGATTTTTTTTCTATTCCTACATTTTGAGGGTCAAATGGTTCCTGAGATTTTCTAGTGAATACATTTCCCAGACGTAGCATAGGCCATAGGGATGGATGTAACCAGATGTGTCATCACTGTTTATATTTTTGTATTTCTGAAGAAACCTAACCAATTTATTAGTCCTCCAAAACTTTGAAATACTGTCCTGGAACTGTAGGTGCTACCAACTTTGACATTGTTATACATTTGTGAAAATACATAATGTAAAATCCTTAGAAACAGCTGGAGTCCAACTAAAAACTATGACTCGGTTTGGTTTTGGATGTTACGTGTCATATGTCTATGTATGCATGTGAAGGAAAATTCACTACACATATTGCAATATACTTACTCATTACGGGCAGAACATGTTTTTCTCGTAACTCTTTTAGCTGTTAGCCTAACCATCAGTAATGAGAATCTGTCATGGTTTTGTGTTTAGCATAATACAACTCTTTATCAAAATTGGCTATGCACATGCTTTTCTCCAAAATCTTTTAAGATTTAATTATTGGAACCATCTTTTGGAAGACATGCAATTCTTAGTCAGATTGCTAGTTAGCATCCAGCACTGGCGGGTTGCTAGATGGGAGCTAAACTGTTCTGCAATCCAGAATGGGGTCCTGAAAACCTCAGGTCTAAGTTTGGCACCACTTCATTCATAGCCCGAGCCCCTTGTGATATAAATAGCTTTTTATTTCACCATATATCTAGTTAATTATACTGCACACGGTAGATGTATTGTTCTGGATGTAAGTTTCTTTGGGGTTATTGCTGTAGATACAGTGTTACGATAGCATGGTGTGGGGTTAATATAGTACATAGGTTTATATAATAATCTGAACTCATTCAAAGATTAGCCTTCCACCTGGTATACAAAAAGGCACTTTTTTTTTGTGTGTGTGTGTTTTTGTTTTTTTTCACATACCATATAGGGATTTAGGATTGGACATCGGGAAGGAGTTTTGGAGAATAGTGTCATTATATGTAGGAGGTGCTGAAGCCCCTGGTCTTTTTGCCACCTGGTGAGACCCCTGCCTAAGCCATTTTCATATTTGTCACACATTTGAAAGGCCAGTCCAAGAACCATAACAATTTTGCATTAATACAAAGTACATGGTACAAAGAGCACCCCTACTCGCATCTCTAAAAATTGAATATTGCCACAGTGACACAACTGCCCCTTAAATGGACACTGTAGGCACTGTGTCTGCTTCATCTCATTAAACTAGTTATATTGTCTGGAGTCCCCTGGTACCATAATTTCATGCAGCATTAAACCATTTTAAATGTTCTTATGTTTTAATGCTAAACAAGAGTCCATTCCCTCTGTGTTGCTTTGGCTAATGAGAAAGTATTAGCCTGAGCAGCAATGGGCAGCTGTGATTGTTGAGAGTGTCAGCTGACTGCTTTTAGCCAGAGCTCCAACTGACGGTACGAATAGGTATGATGACAAGGAAGTGTGGGATCTCTGCCTGAGCTACACCTCCAGAAGGGGCCAGACTGTGTGTTAGACACTGAATGGAGGAACAGTGTCAGTGGATTTCAGGCACTATAACCAATTCAAAGAGATGCAATGGTTATAGTGACTACAGCATCCCTTCAAGTTATTAATCAGGCAGATAGAATTCTTTCCTCAAAATTGCATAGGTAACTTTATATATATATATATGAAGGAAATCAGAGTGCACATTATAACAGCTACAAAGTATATTTTACTTATAAATCCTATATTAAAACAAATAAATACACTAAAAGGGACAAAGCAAAAAATAGGCAAGACACTATCTACAAAAGTATAGTGTCCCTTTAAAGTTGTGCTATTTGTACAAAAGGGCTATAAACCCAAACTATTTCTCCTTTAAAAAGTGATAAATACTATGTGTGGGTGTACTTAAACAGAGTGTAATTGTGGAAGAATTAATGCTCTCTCCTGTTGGTACCCAAGCTAGTTAAAGGGACACTATAGTCATCAGAACAACCACAGCGTAATGTTGTGGTTCTTGAAGGCTTTTTAATGTAAGCACTGCCTTATCAGATGCATAAACCATGGAGGCGGAGCGGGGTGGATCCAGTCACCTTTCACAGAGAACCCACACGGCACTGGAATAAAGGTAAATTTATTACCTTTTTAAAGTGTGACAAGGAGGGCCGGGCACCTAATCTGCATTTTTAAAAGTTTAGTGACAGGAATACATGTTTGTATTCCTGTCACTATAGTGTTCCTTTAAGAACTTTCTCTAAAAAGCTCCAATAGCTATATATTAGCTTACAGGCAGGGTCTTCTTTACCTTTTATATGGATCTATGTATATCGTACTGACATTTCCCCAGTTATACAGCACTACATAGTTTGTTGGCACTGTATACATGGCCGTATTAAATCTAGCTATCTATCTATATATCTAATAATTAATATATATTATAAATAATATAATAATTAAAATAATACGGAGACTATATAGTCCATGAGCTTGAAATCTAAAGGTTAAAATGAGGAGTTATGAAAAAGGTAGCAGGGGGAAATTGAAAGTGACAGCCAGAGACAATATTATATATAATTAATATTTTCTCAGTATATATTTATTTGCTTATTTTTTATTTCAATACACTTTGATATTGACCACAAACTGGGGATCGGGATGTTGGCTTTTTGAAGTTGAAAAGTTTTATCTACATAGTGTTGACCTGTTTGTTTTGACATGCACAGCCTGGATGGAGCAGTCTGAAATCAATTGCTTTTTCCCATCCGAAGGAAATGTATCTTTGACACTTCTCATGACCTAAGACAGGGTGCTGATGAGCTGCCAAATTGCTTAGCTTAGCTTCCATGGGTAAATTTAAGATTGCTTTTATAATATCTCTTCTTCAGAACAAATACAGTAGTTTTTGAAACGTAATTGGCAGATTTATTGTCTAGTAATGTATAATATATTGTTTACACGAGTGCTGTATGTAGCCCAACATACCTTTCTGAACCATTCAATATTGTTCTTTAGTGTTGTTTGAAGGTTGATATAAAATATATCCTTTTTGAAAAGGTTATCATATATGCCTCTTAGAAGGAATGGGAGTAGCCACTACACTATCTAAAACAATATAAATATTCACTGTATTTCCATGATTATTAATATTTGCATCTAATGTAAGCTGATAGCAACATTAGGAGGAAAATAATTAGTATTTTGTTATTAAGTTCTTGTAGCTTTACATGCTAATAAACTATGCACTGTGTAACGTTCACTTGGGAGCCCTAACACGCAGACAGGACAGAGTAGAGAGAATTGTAATACCGATCCTTAGAGTGGTCAGGTTATGCAAAAAGGGATTGTCAAAACACGAGCCGAGGTCAAGGGAAACAGCAAGGTGGAATAACGAGAGACAAAACCAAATATCAGTAACCAGAAAATCCAAATCTCAAGGTCAACGCTCAATGGTAAACCAAAGACCACAACAGGGCACCGAGGCAAGTGAGAGATTAGCTTATATACACACAGGGTGTGTCTGATTGGCTAATCTCCAATTAGTGTTAACCACAACAGGTGGGAGGAGTTTTTACCTCATTTGCGGTCTCTGAGGTCATCACTGTGTGTCGGGTGACATGACCGGGTGCAGCTCACATATAAGGAAGCTGCTCTGGAGCATGCAGCGTCAGACACACTGCCAGTCTGGAGACAGGGACCAGATGACGCCACTCGCTGTGATGAGCTAAGCAAGGTCACCGCGAGCGGCGCGGGGGACCTGACACACTGATAAGGTAATTATAGTCTCCATTGTTAAATCGGGTCACACAGGCGGCGTGGCTCGACCTGCATGGTGAGCAGTCGCACATTGCATGAGCTCCTTTACAATTATTCCATTCTAGTCCTTTTTGATGACTTCCGGATCGCTTATCGTATATACTCGTCTATAAGTAGAGTGCAGTTTTTTCACAAACAATTGTGAAATATGCTATGACTCGAGGATAAGTCGAGGGTACTGCATTTGAATGGAATTGTTCCCCTTCTGTTCGGTTACTGAACTGCATTCAAATGGAATTGTTTCCCTTTTTGTTTGGCTTCCGAACAGACTCTGTGTGGTCCCCCTTGTTAACACCACACAATCACCGACCACCCCTGGCTGTTAACCATAAACAAGCATTTCCTGGGGGGCTGCCATTCGTATATACAAATGCACTTGTTTAAACAATCTTGTCTCCCGAACGCTAAAACTTGTATCCCTGCCCTTTCGACAGCTAGGAGAACGGCGTTCAGAAGTCGAAATTCTATTGAAACTAGCACTGACCCGTGGATAAGACGACTCTGCTTTTTAAAATGAAGTTTACGACTAAAATTTCTCGATTTCTACAAGAGTATATATGGTACCTTAAATCCTGACAACCCTGGTGATGTACTGTAAACCTGGTGCATATAATCTGCACTTGTGGGTGTTAGCACTGCTACATTTTGTCAGAATCCTGAGGCAGTTCTGTGACCTATCTGTGGCCCACTTGGTGACTCATGCATGGCACTCTTTGGCTGCACCGCTTGGGCACTCGGAGGAGGTTCTTCTTTGCTTCTAATGGCACATCCCCAGTACAAGCCTCATTGGCTGAATAACTTACTGTATCTAGGTCTGCTTACTAACGGCCCTGCAACCTCAAGAAAAGTGTCAATAGAGTATAATATTATATGTCTCTCTATCCTTTCTCGTGACCCACACAGGTGTTGTATTACCAGTGTACAATCCTACTGCCATTTGCTTCTTTTTTCATTATGCATAATCTCTGTTTCTGCCCTGTTCTATCAGTGCAGGTCTATGCCTCCTGCTAATTAGTGTATGTTTGTTTGTTTTTCATTAGTGCCAGTGCATAATCTGCAGTCTACCTTACTATGTCTTGCCTATGGGCATTGATTTTTTTCCTGCAACATGTAAAAATGAAAAACTCTCAGGCTACTTGCTATGTGCAATGTGCTCCCATGTTAATTTGTGTTTCATTATATATTATTTTGATGTATGTTTCTCATATATTTGTGGATTGAGAAAAAAAAAATAATAAGCAGGACATACTAACTGTATTATAAGTTTTCACAGGTTAATGGCAGCTTTGAGACCCCTCATCAAGACCACAATTTCTTTTTTTTATACCCTTACTGAGTTTAGCATAAATTGATTAGCATTTTCCAGTGAATTGTTAACGCTACCTCCCTTTAGAATCATTGTGTCACAAGCTTTTCAAGAGTATATTTATTATTAAAACATTTTTTTAAAGCATTACTGACATTCTAAAACTGAGGTGGCCCAAAGATGGATATCAACACACCAATTAGCTAGTTTGATTAGCAAGTTATCAGTGGTGATGGACTTATTTTAAGACATATGCAGAACGTCCCATCAAGAGACTGTAACGATCTCCAAATATTTGGGTTCAGACTGCCTGATTCTCTTAATCTTGTGTCTGCAACTGCTAAGAATCCCTTAACTTTAAAGCCAGTCACTAGATTTAAAATGTTATCAGAGTCTGACAGAGGGTTGTTAAATGAAGGGATTTCTGTGAGTTGCAAGTACGAGTCCACAGAAAGATTTAGACAAGGAATTGTTAAAGCACAATATAATTATAGTTTATTAGAAATAAAGATGTTACATTTTGTATAATTTTTCATGTGACATGCTCATATGCAGATGTAAATCACCTTTTTTTATTTTTGCAAGCATTTTGAGGAACACTGTGATGACCATAACCACCACAGCACTGGCACCATTCCAGCATAATCTGGCAGACCATATTAGCACACTTAGTTGAGACATGTCCAGCACCTATGCTGCTTCTGGTTTTCTGAAGCAGGAGAAGTCAGGTGCCAATGTAGGTGTTTATTATCTGATAGTGTAAGCAGAGCCAACGAACTAGTTCCTGTTTTGATCAAACTAGCATCCATCTTCTCTAGCTTTAGAAGACCAGGAATTATTGTGGGCGCCTATCGGAACACAAAGAAGCACCGATTGGGCAAAAAGGGTTTAACAGATATTATGGGGACAGTGCCAGGGCACTCATCTAACTATAATGGTTATGGTGCTCTGATTATGCCTTTAATATTGTAGTGCAAGAATTATATTGGCAATGATGTTCTAGTGCTCTTCATTGAGGTGTGTATAAACTTTTCTCCATTATTGAAGCTTCCAACTGAACCAAGATTTGGTAGGGAAGTTGATAGAGATGTTTGATGGGTGCCCCAAACAGCAAAATAGCACACCTTTAACACTTTTTAGTTTCCTCTGATGGGTAAGAAGTCATGAACTGGCCAATATAAAATATCACAAAATGTCATTGATTTAATTTTCTGATTCATAGCTTTTTTTTTTTTTTTTCTTTTTCATAAGTTATTAAAACATGTGTCTCTGTGGTGTGATTCACAAGTTCGACACAGATTAAAAGCATCTGCAAAAAAATCAAATGCTTTTGCAAGATGTATCCCAATTGAGGATTGTGAGAAGAAAAATTAAAGATGTTTTCTTTCCTTTCCTCCCACCCCCGCCACAACTGTTCCTCAGACCGTGTGATGTTATTTTTATGGATGTGAAAGATGTGCTAACTGTCCCATTGAAGTGCTTGCTCAGCACTAATGAGTTTCAGTTTTTTTCCTTATTGGATTGTCTGTTCTGAACTTCTAATCTCTCAGACTTCTAGCGAGAGCCAACATTGCTTCCAGTGGTGTTCAGAAGGGTCAGAAGGCACAGTTTCTCACCAGGAGAATGCTGTTTCCTCTTCCGACTCCACTAGATTACAGATTACCCTGGAATATGTCAGGAAGAAAGGTCAGCATAGAGGGGTTAAAGTACTGGAACCACAGCTGGGAATTAATTCAGCATAAGGCAAACTAAAACATTTATTTATTCAATTACCAAGATAGCTGGTGATAGCAAATGCAATGAATTTTCGAGATTTGAAACAGTCACTCTTGTTTTTTTCTTGTTTAATGAAATACATTGACCTTAATATTGGGTTATAAAGTACTTGTTGAGATACATGCTATTTTTATTCTCTGCCAGGGAACCTCCATGTTTCAGAGTGAAGTATCCATCCTTGTTGGATTACATCTAACCCTACATCTAGTGTTTATGCATATCTCACAGGGCAGTCCATAGCTTGCTCTCCCCAAATAATTACATGTAAAACATAGGTTGTAGTCGGTAGCTGTGGTTAACTGATTTCCAAGAGGCAGTTTTATGACCAGATACTGCAAATGTGCATCTTCAGGTTGTCACCCGTACAGTCGGTATAAAACGGCATGCTTCCGCGCATATTCAGGCTTGTTTTGCCACATTCCAGTGACACATATATTATAATTTATTTTCAATCTAAGAAGTAAAGTAAAAAAAAAAAAAAGTTTTGACTCCTTTTAAACTGCCAAAAATGTACACAAAAATAGCAACACAGATGTTTGTTGGTTTATCTGGTGTTGCGTAGTTCACACAAATGCAATTTGTCAGCAGTAGCCTTCTAAATCATACGTGGAATGCACATTCAGTGTATCCAGGATTTGGAATTCTGTAGATAGGGATTTATAGAACTAGATTCCATTCTGGAGGATGCATTTATTTTTGACTCCCCCATAGACAATGTTAAGAAATGTTGCTGAAGAAATGTCAAAGACATAGAATTTCCCATCTTCTTTCCTATGGCAAAAATTCATTGTGATGAGGGTACCAAACTTTTTACGACTGCTGTTGTACTTGATGTAAAATTATATTTAATTTACTCACTTATTAAGGGCCCTTAACTAAAAGTCTGTCACTGAAAAACATCTTCATTTATTATCAGTGGTATTTTATATATGCTATACATAGGGCTCCAAACTCCTGAGCCCTTGTGCTCAGCCTTCAATACATTTAGTTTGCCTCTCTGCCCCAGCCTATTTGAATGATAACAAAAGATATGCTGGAAGATTGATCTATGAATATTTCCAGCATCCACATCCAGAACTCCTGTTCCCCGCTTACACATGGAAAGAGGCCATTCATTAAATTATTGCATACACTGGGCAATGGGCACGATTATATCAAATGTGGCAGGTAAAATATTAATCTAGAAACTAGATATTTTTTTTTTTGTTCCAAAAACAGATCATGACATTTAAAGTCCTTTCTAGAATAGGTGGTGCTCGATTATTGGCAGTTTTTTTTTATTTTTATTAACATGCATGTTTTCTTTCTCTGTATGCGTTACTGCAAAAATTTTCTTCACAATATGACCATGCAGCATCAGCATCAGGAACCCATAAATATTAGTCAAACAGTCATGTGGTTAAATATTAATGACATTCTCTATCAAACTTTCACGTCTGCAGAATATGCTAAGTGTATTGCAAGAATCAGCACTAGACTTATCACATCAATACATACAGCAAAGAATATCTGTAACAGATCGGATCCTTATTGCTCTTTAGTGGGAACTAGGAAGTTGTGAGCAACCTGTACATTTATTTTACCTGAAACAGCACATCAACCAAGATCTTTTTCTATCAGCCCTGTGAATCACTGAAAGTTCTGCGGAATGTCTGGCCCTTGACAGCATCCTGGGATATATTAAAATACTTTAATGAAAAGTATGAACATTAAACCACTCCAGTGTTTTTATCCACTCATCACTTTCCTGAGTACGAAGGGTCAAGTTACTAAAATGCTGAGAATAGCTTGTGTCTCTTTCTTCCCCTGCTGCTGATTACGTTAGTTCCCTGTTAACCAAAAAAAAACCAGTAAAATAAAGACAAAAAGGTGAATTCCTTGCGTCTACATGTAATTAACTTTTTATAGAGGCAGAAAGTAGTGCGGCATTTTATAGAAAGCTCCTGTGATATGTGATTTTTGTAGTAGTAATTATGTTATACAATATAATATTATGTATCTATATATGTTCTGGGGATACTTCAACTTGTGTGATATATATATATATATATAACATACAAGATCCAGCGCACTCACTTACACATTAAACAGCAATTAGTTTTACAGAATGTAATAGTTTTATTTAAAAACACCTCACCTAGGCAAAAAATTATGGGGCTTTATTTACAGTATATGATCATAAATGGCATAAGCCTGCCACAACGTCACCCCATTCATGGCAGTTTCTACTCTAGAATCCTAATGCCTGCCAAGACTGGGGTACATTGACGTTGTGGCAGGCTTGTGCAATATATGATCATATCCTGCAACTAAACCCCCATCATTTTTTGCCTAGGTGAGGTGGTTTTAAATAAAACTATTACATTCTGTAAAACTTTAAATTGCTGTTTAGTGAGTGAGTGCACTGGGATTTGCATGTTGTATAAATTGGCCCCAAGAGCACCTTATAATGTATGCATGTTCAGGTGAGTGTATCCTCTTGGTTTCATATATATATATATATATATATATATATATATATATATATATATATATATTGTGTTTGTGTGTGGATTTAAAGAGTTACTGAAAAAGCTTCTAACTAGAGTTACTAATAGGACACTGGTGGATTGACTATTTACACTGTATGTTAATTTTTATTTTTCTCAATTAGAAGTTGGCAAAAGCCATGGTAATAATATAAGTGTAGCTCTAAGTTTTTCAGGAACTGCAGATTAATGAATGGATATAGCGAATAATTTGCTGATCCACCCAGTGTTGTCAGTGCTGGATTGAGGGCTTTATGACCTGGAGTTAAATGTCATTGTGGGCCTGATATTGTATTTATTTTACTCTACATGAAACATTGGTGAAATAAAAGGAGACACCTAGTGCATAATAGGTCTTATCCATGATTTAATAGTAATGCAATGTGATATTCACAACCATGCTTCCATACTCCATATTACTGTACATGCAAAAATATACATATTACTCAACATGCAAAGATACAAGATAAATGGTTTTACTACAACATGCCTACCTGCTATCCCGATTTCGGCAGAACAGCCCTGATTTTTGTGTCCTGTCCCACCATCCCAACTTTGTTCCCTGGTGTTCCCTTTGTTTCTTCGGTGTAGGCCGAGCGCATCATTAGGTGCACTTACGCTAAAATCCTCATACTAGAACCCTGCAGAGAGAGATGAATCACTGTTCCCTGCAAGTCCTGCCCACAGTGGGCTAGACTGCTTTATTGACAGGCAACTTGTTGTGTATTTACACCAGATAAGTAATTTGGATGGACTTATCCTTTTTCCAGGCAGGTGCATCATCTTTTGACAGAGCCGCCTTTTGCTCTTTCCCACCGGCGTCCCACTTCTTCTCGGGACACCAATGATGGGAGTATGTTAGAATTAACTATAATCAATATTTTTAGCAATAATCGATTTAGAAAAAAAAAAGGAAAAAGGATTGCTATTATTGTGTTCAGTTGATGTTATAAATGATAAAAAAAATGTTTTTCAAAATTGTTGGACATAGCGTAGGTATGACCAGAAGGAAAACCCTCTGCTATTAATAAAGGCTGATTATCCTGGAACTTGTAGTTCTGGATCTACCTTTTGGCCACCCTTAGGGAGTAAGAAAAATAAACTACAGTCCAGAATGTAGCAGTCAACAGACCATGCAGAGAGGGTACCACGGTACCTGTGTCTTACCTTGGTAGATTTCATTTCAGAGATTGAAAACAAATGAGGACATATCCAGACCTTTTCTAATGATATTACCTGGAACCTCCGCTAATTTATTTTCCACAAACCACTAGCTTTGAAAAATAAAGCACTAAATCTTGTGAAGATTATTTTCTTTGCAGCATCTGTGTTTCATAATAACCCTTTTAATTTGTGTTTCACTGGTCCACCGGGATCATCTTTGTCAGGATCCTTCCATGCCGCCTTTTTTTTTTTTTTTCCATTTAAACTTATAGAACTGAGGATGTTAACAGAACCTCTTGAGAAAATAACATTTCCTGCATGGTTGATGTGATCAGTTCTTACCTTGCCAAGTCAGCCCATTCTGTTTTCCTGCATCCACTGCCTTTTATCGCCTGCCACCCATTTGTCATACTTAGTGAGCAACTAGGGAAAGGAAGGTTCTAGACAGCACTATGGATGGCTGAAAAGACCACATTGGGTTACCCATAAATGACACCATTTCCGTCATACAGGAGACATATCATCAGTAGCTCCTTCTTCTCATTTTATTTTTATCTTTCTGTTGACTTTGGAAAATACATTTTCATGGAAAGAAAAAGATGAGTCTGCCTATTCAAATTCAGTAAAAGGAGCCAATAAATCCTTCATTTGTAGAGCTTTGCTTTCTGTCATTTCTGTCTGGGTAAATGCACGGGAGAATAAAAGAAAGAACATTATATTTTGGCAGGCAAAATTGGAACTATAGTCAGAGAGAGGAAATATCTTTTAAAAGACCATGCAATGTTTTAATTGTAAGATTAAAAAAATAAAAAATAAAAATAAAAGACCTTAAGGTGTTTTTTTTTTTTTTTTTTTAAACACCTTAGACCCACCCAGGTAATTCCTAAATCCTGGACTGTTAGGTGTGCCTTGAGGAGAGGGTTGAGGAGCACTGTGGTGAGGTATAGATTTTGTATAGATTTTGCCATTGCTGTAGTTGATGTCTTTACAGAGTTGTATGGAAGTGGAACTAGTACTTCCCAGAACTTTTACTTTGTTTTCTTATTCTCTATGTATTTGTCAAATATGCATTTTTTTTAAAATGTAAAACATAAAATTAAAGAGAACCTATAGTCCTGAAAATAACAATTAGCACTATAGGTTCCCTTTAACCAATTTTAAAACTGACCACCTTCCTTAGCTCAGTAAAAGTGAAGATGAATCTATTTAACATACCTCACTCTCAGCACCAGGACTCCTGCTCTGAAGCTTCCAACTTCACCTCCGTCGATTTAAACACCTAACCTGACGCCAACCATGATTTTGTCCAATCTAATGCTTTGCATAGAAAAGCGTTGGATCGAAGTACGCATGTGTGGCAAAGTGACATGCTCCTCCAATCAAATGCTGCCATTTACTCCCTTATGGAGGCAGAAGTGCCTCCAGGGACTTTCAGGAAGACACCCACTGGAGCAGGGATTTAATTTTTCCCTTTGGAACCCTTTGACATGGTATAGCAAAACTTTGGAACTCCAACGAAAAAATGTGTGCCGTAGAGTAGCGCAGCGCAGCACACACCTTTCAATGAGCAGAGTGTAATGTTTTCTTTTGCTGCCAAATTCTTTTTATATCTGGTTTAATTGTTGACAATTGTATTCACATGTCTGCAGTTGCGTCAAGTCGATTTCGATACTTTGTTTTTGTTGCAGAGTAAAGCGAGAATCCAGTTTCACATAAGTATGTGCTAGCGAATGGCAACAGAACTTTATTGCCTGCTTGGACAATTCTGGGTATTCTTCGCGTGAATCACCCCAAAAAGCAATAAGAGAAACTTCTTTACATTTTTGGCTTAGTTGACTGTCAAAAGTTATATCGATCAGATTCTCAAAATCTACATCAGAACAATTGGCTGGCTTGTCTTTTATGAATGGATTTCAAACCCAGTCATTATTGTTTTCATTCAAGAATGGAAAATACTGATTAATAGATGGGATTAAATGGCGAAGATGCTCTACAATTTCACAGCAAATTTCATCTTCAAGTTCAATTTCTGATTCTTCAAGAAAATCCTTAAGTGTTGGCAAAGAGGTCAAATTATATTGCTCAACAAATGAGGTCCAAAACTGCAGCTCTCCTCCATCACACCCACGGTCGTATTAGCCGCGAGGCAAACAAGGCATTTGCCTTGGGCGGCATTTTCCAGGGGGCGGCAAAAACGCTGCCCCCAAATGCCCAGGCAAATACCTTGTTAGCCTTGGGGCTAACTGACAATCCGGGTGGGCTGCTGATCGGGCGGCGCTGGCGAGGGAGCACTTCCCCTGAGCTCTCTGCTCAGCTCCCTCGCGCGCCGCCTGCAGAGTGATACCGGGAGCCGGAAGATGACGTCATCTTCCGGCTCCCGGTATCACTCTGCAGGCGGTGCGCGAGGGAGCTGAGCAGAGAGCTCAGAGGAAGTGCTCCCTCGCCAGCGCCGCCCGCCCGACTTACCAGCAGCCCCCAGGGAAAAGGAGACCCCCCCCCCCAGCATTCCCAAAGGTAAGGAGGCTGGGGGGGTTGAATTTTTAAAAGAAATAGTGTGTATATATTAGTGTGTGTCAGTGTGTGTGAATGTTAGTGAGTGTGTGTGTCTGTTAGTGTGAGTGTGTGTGTATGTTAGTGGTTTGTCTGTTAGTGTGAGTGTATGTTAGTGTGAGTGTGTGTCTGTTAGTGTGTCGTTTAGTGTGTCTGTTAGTGTGTGTGAGTGTGTGTGTCTGTTAGTGTGAGTGTGTGTCTGTATGTCTGTGAGTGTGTGTTTGTCTGTTAGTGTGTGTCTGTTAGTGGTTTGTCTGTTAGTGTGAGTGTCTGTTAGTGTGTTGTTTAGTGTGTCTGTTAGTGTGTGTGTGTCTGTTAGTGAGTGTGTGTATGTTAGTGTGAGTGTGTGTCTGTATGTCTGTGAGTGTGTGTCTGTTAGACACACACACTCACTCACAGACACACACACAGACACACTAACAGACACACACACTAACAGAAACACACTCACACTAACATACACACACAGACACACACACACACTAACAGACACACACACTCACTCACAGACACACTAACAGACACACACACTGTTAGTGTGTGTCTGTTAGTGAGTGAGTGTGTGTCTGTTAGCTAGTGTATGCGTGTCTGTCAGTGAATGTGTGTATTTGGAAGGCGGGGGAGGGGGTGGAGTGTTGGGGAGGGGGGTCGGGGGGGGGTGTCTGAGTTTTGTCCTGCCTAGGGCAGCACAAAACCAGGATACACCACTGATCACACCACAATGCCAACGCTGGCCTAAAAAAGATCAGTGACTCCAAGACTTCTCAATGCAGCGAAAGCTATTATCCCTATATTCGAAGATCTGAAGGTGACCTCAGCGAAAGATAAAGAAAGGTACACAAAGAGATGGCTCTACTGGCTGCGACATATCTCCTCAAATGAGTTCGTACAACTCCTGGCTACTACTTGAACAGCTGGAGGGCAGATGGGGGACACCCAGAGAGATACCCCTGATGGGGCATGGGGGGCTGGAGCGGTGACCGGGGACAGTGCTCAAACAAGACTGAAAGGGTCCTCTCCCACCTTTTTTTTTTTTTTACTCTTTGTTTTCTCTTTTTTCTTCTTCTTCTCCTCCCTCTCTCTCCCTCCTTCCCTTTCCCACCCACCCATTCATACCTGACCCTACAACCAGGGCCTGACCCACTACCCTGACACAGAACCAGACCAATAACAGACAAGCCCTGACGGGAGCTCTCCGACATACTCCACAGAGTACTCCATACTCCACCTCCTATCCTACACAATCATTGGAAACAGATGCAAAGCCGCAGATGAACAACCCCGAGCTACATATCACAATGATAGGCAGCCACAACGCTCATAAACATTTATACTCATTAACCACGATAACCATGTCCCATGCTAACCACACCACAGGCCTCTCCGAAGGGGACAACTAGCTTATTTTGTTGACAATTGCCATAACTGCTCTACCAAATTGTAAGCCTCTGCGTAGACAAATGTTACTTTGACACTGCTACATATACCGTTTATTGCATGTCTACTGCATCACCTGCATGGAAAAACGGTTTCCTGGACTGTTATCAATAAAAAATAGATTTAACACAAAACTGCAGCTTACGAGACAGTGAAAACATTAGTTTTTTTTCCTTGGAGTGATAAACATACGTCATTTAATTTTGTGAATATGTCTGCAAGATATGCTACTTTGGATAACTACAGAGTGTTTGTTAATCGATCAGATAATCCAAAATTATGATCCTGGAAATACGCAAACAACTCTTGACGCAATTCAAACATTCTAACAAGGACTTTACCCCATGATAGCCAACGGACGACTGAATGCAAAAGTAGAGCAGAGTGGTGATTAGCCATATCGTCACATTTAATTTTAAATAGTCGTGACTATAATGGTCGACTTTTTATAAAATTAATAATCTGGACCGATTCGTCTAGCACAGTTTTAAGTGAGATCAAAATATTTTTAGCTACCAATGCATGTCTGTGAAGTACACATTGAGAACTGGTGCTGTTTTTTGCTACATTTCTTATTCGAGTCACAGCACCTGCCACTTTCCCAACCATTGCTTTGGCACCATCATTGCACACATCTACACATTTGTCCCAATTTATACTGTGTGTGTTCATGAACTTCTGGATACAGTTAAAGATGTTCTCACCAGTGCTATGAGTTTTCAAAGGTTCACACAGAAGCAAGTCTTCTTCAATCTGTTTGTCAAAATTATAGCTAACAAAAAGCCAACAAAATTAAAAGTCCTGCAACATCTGTGGACTCGTCTAATTGCAGTGAGTACCCATCACATTGATGCAGTCGAGAAATTAGTTCAGTATGGATGTCATCCGCAAGATCATGAATACGGCGCAAAACTGTGTTGTTGGAAAGTGGCACAGCTTCAATTTTGTACTCAACTTCTCACTTAAAGTACATGACACTATTTATTTTGCACATTTTATTAGTGATTCCCCAATTGTGTGTGCTTCTCCTGCAAGTGCTATGCGGTATAACTCTGTAAGAAGCCTCTTTGGCTTTCTCATTAGCATTTTGAAATGTTTTGCTCATAAATTGTTTACTCTTCTGATACTCCTTTAGCTTTCGCTTAAAAAAGTCAATGTCTTTATCTTTGTACTCTGCGTCGTTCTGCTCAAAATGATGATGTAATTTATCTGGTGCTAATGAACTGTTTGCCAATATTTTATAGCAAAGTACGCATTGTACTTCAGGACAATCTTCATTTCTGGCACTTGTGAATCCAAATGACAAGTAGCTATCATCATATTTTCTTTTCTTTGTTTGTGAAGAAGATTGGGTAGCATTGTGTGCTTTTCTTTTTTTCTTTAACTTGTCACTTGTCTCTGCTATTTCAGGAACAGTAGGAACAGTAGGTACAACTATTTCAGGCATGTTTTCAGGATTTCTTGTTGTATCTTCTTTCTCAGTTTCTATAAGTGCCGAACAGGTAGAAGTAGTAATAATTTTTCTCTGAAGAGTTTTCTGCTTCAACCAGCTTTCCAAATTCATGGTTGTGTATTGGTAAAAATAAACAAAACACTTTGAAAAATACAGATCTCACAACCTGACTGAAAAGGATGCTGATTTTGATAACACTCTTAGAAAGAACTGAACTTAAGCAGGATTTTTGAGTTAGACTTGGAGCAAAAAGATTTGAACACTTTAAAAAATACAGTTAACAGTTTCTCTGCCCCTCACAGAGTCTTTCAATGCCCCTGACAGAGCCTTTAATGTCACTGACAGTCTTTCAAGCCCATGACAGCCTTTTAATGTCCCTAGCAGAGAATTTCAATGCCCCTTACAGAAAATGTATATTTCCCTACCTAACAGAGCTTTCTATTTCCCTACCGAAAGAGCTTTCTATGGCCCTACCTAACCGATTTCTATGGACCTACCTAACAGAGCTCCCTATCTATGACAATAACAGAGCTTTAACTATCAGCTCCACTCTCTATCACTTCTCTACCACGAGTGATAGAAAATGGCTAATGGGAGGCTTGCTGGTTGAATGATGGGCGGGCTGGCTGACGGCTAGGCGGGCTCTCTCACGGTCAAGCTAAGTTTAAGTGGCTGGCTGACGGCTGGGCGGGCGCTAGGGCGGGCTCTGATGGCAAGGCGGGCTGATGGCATGGCTGGCTGACATCTGGGTGGGCTTAAGATCGCGCTCCCACGATATCTTATGAGGTTGCGGTTGCGCGATCTCTGCTGTTTCCGACCTTCTGGGAACAGCAGGTAGTGGTGGCCAGCTTGGATGTGACAAAATGCAGTGAAACCCCAATTTTGTTCTTGCAGACCCTAGGGTATCGCGGAACACCAATTGGGAAACACTGCACTAGAGACATGCTTAACCCTTTAATGTAGAAATTTTATTTTTTAACAGAATGTCAATGTTTTACATTAAAGGGTTAAAATGACAGGACCACTGTGCGCACAGTGTTAAAAAGGTGAACACAAGTTATAGGTGATATTGATGTTTTTTCTAGTGGTGTAATTTCCAGAGAAGTAAGTGTTTCTTTTCAAGAGGCTAGGCTTCCGTAAGCGAAATGTAAAAGTTAAAATGTAACCGTGTGCCTGTACACAAAACTGAAATACTTCCACTGTTAAATAGTATATACCGGTACTCTTTACAAATCTGAATTAAATTACCCATGACGTTTTTCTGTCATTGAGCACAACTGATTACTCCTGACCTATCAAAGTTGTGGTCAATCTTTTATATTACATTTTGAGAGGTTAACAGATTCTTAATAGGTTAAAGAGCTGATCAATTCACAACCTTCAGCCACCTGTACGCTTTGCATATAAGTTAGGATGCCATGAGATGCCCTATCTCTGTCTTTTTCTGTTGTTTTTAGTTCTGTGTTGTTGAAGTATCTCCTGAACAACGATGCCAACTTCATTATCCTAGTCATTGTCTCCTTGTTTTTTTCATACAAGTGTTTAGGAAAATGTGTCCTATCATATAGAGTCCCTACAGATTAGGTTGATTATAGACGCTAACACTTGAACCGCCAACCTTTTGAATTTCCGAGAGCTCTGTAGTGTATATATAAGGAACTGCTATAAAACTGTTTTTGTTTAGTTTTTTGTTTGTTTTTTTCAATAAATACTGAACCAGCTTTGCTTTCTGCTGTGATAACTTTGATCTCGAAATGCATGAGTTGTAGACCGAGGTTGATTGCTAACCATAAACTATTGGAAGAAGTGCCTGGAAATCTTATGGCGAGTTGCTTTCTGTGACGCTGGCTGTCAAAGGGATGTGGTACTGTGGTCCTTGTATTGATCCATCTTTCAATCAATAGACGAAGAACAATCAGAAGTCCCTACAGGCTCCATGTAGTCATGCCAGACATAGCAAAAGAGTCTGTTTAAAAAAAAAAAAAAAAAGACAGCCATCATTTATGTCTAATAAACCTTTTAAGTGAATGTATTTCCTGAGTACCATGACCATCAAATTTAGAGCCCACCATTAAGATATATCTTTATTACGAGACATTTCCATACCATTACAGACAACTGATGTCAATGAGTGTCAGCAATTATTGGGAGTTAAATGAAGACAGAGGTGAAAGTTAAAATAGATTTTCTTGTAAAGGTGAGCTGTCAGTTATATTCCATGGTCACTATTTAAAGTTTTTTTTTAAAAAATAAAGCTTGTTTCAGGAAACCGGAAAATGTCATTTTACAGAAAACCCACATGATTATTGAAGGTGCAGTACAGTTCTCTTTATTGCGTTGAAATGTAAATCGAAGGAACATTGGGGAAACATTAACCCCTTAAGGACCAAACTTCTGGAATAAAAGGGAATCATGACATGTCACACATGTCATGTGTCCTTAAGGGGTTAAAGAACAAGGATAGGGGCAATTTAAAATAAATATAAATCACACATTAAATTCAAAAATCAGCAATATTCTTTTAGTATTCTGTGTTTAAGACTAGCTTAATGTAATGACATGTTTTCTAACTGGCCATTTGTTATTTTTTGCAAACATGTATTATTGAGTTCAGCTGTCCGTTATCCGTACTGTGTGCTATTGCCCTTGCACAGAACATTGTCTTTTTGAAATTAAGTTTCTGAAACCGTTAGAATATATTACACATATTTCTCAGGAGATTAAGGAAGAGCTAGGAATTAGTTACAGATTTGACTGTGACATTGTGTTTCCTCTGCATATTTCAATTTAACATTATAAGCAGAGAGATTGATTGATGCATCTCTCTGTACAGTCATCTGGGTTTATCTCAATGCAAGACCAATGGAACTATAACTCCAGTGGCCTGCAGGAGGTGCTCTGGAATAAAAATTATGTATTAGGAAGCCCAAGTCTAATTTGTTTAGTAATCATGTTGCTGGGTCATGTGTCTTAAAGCATCCGTCCTTGTAATTTATTTACATATGGAGCACATACTAAATTGATTTCACATGAACTGTCATAAATGCACTTCCGTCTAATTGTACTGATGTGCCTGTCACTCCCATTCTGATTGTAAGCTCTATGTGGAGGGATCTTCTCCAAACATAATGTGTCCACTTGTATTTTGCCTCTTATAAGGCCAACATAAACCTCTGCACTTACGGTATTGCCCTGTAAAGTCACTCATGACATGTTATGGACACATGTTGAATACAAATACATAAGCACATATTGTGTTTTAGATCTTGCAATTCTGGATCTTTGTCTCAAAGTATCCAAATGTATAGAAATACTTCACACGTTCCAATGTTCACACCTTCTCAAACTGTTTAGCTTCTAAACAGTGTGAGGATGTAGCCAGAGTTCTATTAGTTCTATTTCAAAAAAAGCAGACAAAGATATACAGACAGCTATACTGATTGTATGACAGAATTTGAACATTACTGGAATCTTGAAATTTTTGTTAGCCAATTTTTGGAAAGTATTCTCAAATGTATGTCTCACATTTGTGCTGGTTCCTATGTGGCGATACTAATTTTGATTCTACTTCATTACACCAAATATCTAATCATATCTTCTTCAGTCATTTAACTAAATTGCATGTGTGATTATTTAAAGAGAGACTGTCACTTTTGGACTGTCTGCATTATTTGCAAAGATCTCCATCCCCAATGATATATGTATTTGCTATAATTATCTCACGTTCCTCTTCCTTGGCACCACAAAACAGGGATCTTACGCAGCTAGATATTATTCAGTATTCCAACATAAAACAGAATACTATCTTTGTAAAAAAACAAATTCGCTGAAAAAGTCTGAAGTGACAGGTCCTCTTTAACCCCTTAATGAGCAAACTTCTGGAATAAAAGGGAATCATGACATGTCACACATGTCATGTGTCCTTAAGTGGTTAAAGGACCACTATAGTGCCAGGAAAACAAACCTGTTTTCCTGGCACGATTGTATTAATAGGTCCCCCCCACCCTCATGGCCCCCCACCCGCCGGGCTGAAGTTGGAGGAAGGGGTTAAAATCTTACCTTTCTCCAGCGCCGGGCTACCTTGGCGCTGGGGACTCTCCTCCTCCTTCGGACGTCATCGGCTGAATGCGCATGCACGGCAAGAGCCGCACGCGCATTGTCAGTCCATAGGAAAGCATTCTCAATGCTTTCCTATAGACACTGGCGTCTTCTCACTGTGAAAATCATGTTTACAGCAGAAAGGGTTAACCCTAGATGGACCCTTGCACCCAGACCACTTCATTAAGCTGAAGTGGTCTGGGTGCCTATAGTGGTCCTTTAAGGCTTTGATAGTGAAAGTATTATATATAAAATTACAAGCCTAGCTCTCCAATTCTTCCATTGCAGTAACAAAAAATACATAAAATGCAAGTTAGTGAGAAAGCCATATTATTAGAAAACAGCTGTATTATCAATATTACATGTTACTGTGTCAGCCTTGTGCTGTTTACCTGCGAACAATTCCACATTCAGTGCATCTAATTTCTGTTCCATTAGGCATTGCACACACAATTTAGTTATTCCTGAACATAACTGCTCTTTTACCTGAAATAAACTTTCTGTGGGCTTGCAAATTTCCTGCGATTTCCTGTACTATATTATAACAACAGTGTAACCATTGCAATTACCTACAATCATCCACTGGTTATACGAGTAATTGCAGAATTGTAATTTTAAAAGTATTTCAGTAGGCTGTCCCCTCTCCATAGACGTAGAGCTTACTCTGTTCATCTGTGTCTTTTATCACAAGCCAAAGGACTTCTCAGTGCTGTGAACGAATTCTTAGAAACCATTCATTCTTTCACCCTAACGTAAAAGAAATACTAACCAACAATTTTACTGGTTGTTTTTAATCATTTTTCCTTGTTACTCAACATGGCAACGGGAAATGTAAAATATTGAAACTCCTGTAAATAAAGTATACATTTTACCTTTTCACATTAAAATATCTCCTAGAAGTTTTATCCCTGAGGAGTTTTATCGATTTAAAAATATATATACATAAAAAGGATTTAAAGGAAACCTTTGTGGAAAAGTTTCATTTATGAATGCAAAAGTAAATCTTCAAATTGATATTAATGATTCACTGTAATTATTGCAATACAATTTAATATTATTATTTTGGCCTATTGGTGGCCCATTGGTGGTTGAAAATTTAGCCCTGACTAGAAGCACCTTACCCTTGGAGAACATACTATCAAAGAATAAACGATTGCCTAAAAAAGACACAGTCGAAACGTTGCTATTTTTTTTTTTTGTCAATCTTTATTTTTATTTTCTTAACAAAAGTAACACACGAATTACAGCCGTACAGTCGTTACATTTCGGTACTTGCAGTATTGTAGCGTTAAACATGTAGAGTAATTAGTAACATTGAAGCTTCTGTTGTACAGCATAACTTTGAAGGTTCATCTAACAATATGCATGAGCCTGAAGGTAGTTAACCAGCCTAATTTAGTGAAGGGACAGAGGGGGGTCGATAATGTATTGGGAATTATTCATCATCAGAGTCTCCCCCTCATCAGTGTAGGGTGCTTAGTTGCTCAGGCTGTTCGGGGGCGGTCTCTGCTCCTAGGAGCCGTGTAGTAGGCCAGCGTCGTGGTGGGAAACATGTTTATCGAGGCTTAATACCTCTATAATGCGTCATAGGAGGCTGTCACAGTGGCTGGTCTCGCCTCTAAGTCGGAGTCTAGGGACACCGTCCTAGTGGGCAACTTATAGCGTTCAACTTTATTGCCCTCTAAGAGCCAGCCCATGTCACGGTCGGAGTAAGTCAATAGTCGTCAAGCGTCCTAGGCCCCCTGGGGGTCTAGGAGAAGGGGTATGCAGTTGGGGTTGGGGTTGGGTGGGGGGGGGGAGGGAGAGGGGGGTGGGTGTTCCGGGTGGGATCCCTCCGGCCCCCGCAGCCATGCCATAGGCACATCCCGTGAGTGGACAGCCATCGTGTCACTGTTGGTCGCGGCTCAGCCATCACCAAGCGACGCGCCCCAGGGGACGCACTATGCCGACCCATTCGAGATATAAGATTTCCAGGGGTACCATTTGAGGGCACACTTGTCAGAGCGCTCCTGCAGGGAGAGGCGGTCATGATTTCCATGTCATAGATGTTTTCCACTTTATCCACCCATTGTGTGAATGTGGGTACCGTGATGCGTTTCCAGTGTAGCGGTATAAGGGCTTTCGCTGCTGTGAGCAAGTGTATGGTGAGGGAATTTTTGTATGTACGCATGGGCGTGTGGTGTAGCAACATCGTCAGGGGTAGAAGGGGAAGGTCCGAACCTGTAATCTCCCTGATCTTTGTGTTGATCATCTGCCAGTATGGTGTGATGCGTGGGCACGTCCACCATATGTGTATGTTCGTGCCGGGTCCGGACCCGCATCTCCAGCAATCCCCTGTGGTAGCGACCTGCATACGTTTGAGGGCCTCCGGCGTCTGATACCATTGTGTCAGGATGATGGACATCTTTTTTGTCCAGTAGTATTATTCTTTAATACTTATCTGGGACAGAGGAACCAGAGTCATTTACCCATTAAGTAAAATAAAAGCAAGTGTTCTCTATTATAGCATTGTTATTTGAAGGCTATACTATGTATAAACATGAAAAAATCACACATGCTTGCTTTTCATTGGTCCAGCAATGCTCTTAAGTAGCATTTGATTGGTCCATGCACGAATAACAGCCAAGGCGGGGACATGATAGTGGAGATTTTGGCACAACACTGGCTTCAAGGTAAGTTTTAATCCTTTTGTTGCAGGTATTTCCAAAACAAATAAGCAAAAACTAGTTATTAGTGTCAAGTGCTTAATAGAGCATTTAGACTTAAAAAAAAAACAAAAAAACATATTGGATATAAAAGGGTTGGACTAACTTTAATTTTAACTAACCTGTGTCCTCTGATTTGTTACAATCAAACATTTTGAAGTTAATAGCCCAATGTTTCTGAGCATTTTCTATAAATGTATGCAATATACCTTATGGTATATAATCATATTTTTGTTTGAATTATTATTAATATTGAAATATAACAATTGCATGTATTTTAGCTTGTTTGTGTTTATATATATATATATATATATATATATATATATATATATATATATATATATATATATATATATATAGCGTCCAAGTAGAGAGCACTCTGGAGTCTTAAAATTGTCAAAATAAATACTGCTTTATTGTGCAGAATACATTTTTGTATTCTGCACAATAAAGCAGTATTTATTTTGATATAATATTAAGACTCCAGAGTGCTCTCTACTTGGACACTATACATTGGTTAGAGATTACTTGCACCGGAGCAAGGAAAAGACCGGGAACATTGAGTGCTGGGACCTGGAAAAAAAAATAAAATATATATATATATATATATATGTGTGTGTGTGTGTTCGGGCCACAAAGGTCGTATAGAGTGTGTGATAAAGTGAATGGGGTTGTTTGTGAGGGTGTTTATATTTCTGCTAATTGTGTATGCAACACAAATTAAAGTTTAGTTATGGGCCCCTGGGGCCAGGGCCGTTGCAAGGATTTTTGCCGCCCTAGGCAAAATAAAAAATAGTGCCTCCCTCCCCTCCCCCATGTAACATCACAATGCCCCACCCATATGATCTGCCTTATGAACTAACACCAGTGCTGCACACAGTGTGTGTTTACATTAAAAAGCCTGCAGGGACCGGCTATAGACACCAGAACCACTTCATTAAGCTGAAGTGGTTCTGGGGATTATAGTGTCCCTTTAATGTGAGGTAAATTAGAGATTAGTGTCACTGATAATATACTAGATTGGCTACTTACAACCAGATGAGAGTGATTATGGGCTCTGGCTGAAGTCTGGCTCCACTGGTCTGGTGTAGAACAGGATCTCTGGAGGCTGTTTGTAATGGTGGTCACACAATTCTATGTTCTGGGGGAACGGGAAGGAGCTCCATTTTTTGGGGCCCCTTACACAGCTTAAGGTCTGGGCCCCAGGGCCTGACAGTGACTATGCTCATAAGGCCCACCCATAAGTCCACCTACATGTTCCACCCATGATTTCGCTCACAGGGAGTGGATTGTGTAGGGGATGTGTTACGTGTTAGTGTAGAGGATCTAAAGTGTGTACTTATGGAATGTAGTGTATTGGAAAAGCAGTTTGTGTAGGTGATGCAGTGTGTTTTTGTGTAAGGGATAGAAAGCAGTGTGTGTTTGTGTATAAGGGATGTATTGTGTGTTTCTGGTTGTGTGTAAGGGATGGATTGTGTGAATCTGTGTTTGTATGCATAAGGGATACAAGGTGTGTTTCTGTGTAGGTAATGGATGCAGGGTCCAGGCCAGGGTTTTGGTCTGTCTCCAACCCATTGTTCAGCTGCAGCAGTGGGAATAAACCCCCCCCTGCTAGGCAGGTAAAGAGGGATTTTTTGTTCTCCTTTGGACGTTAAAAGCAGCAGGCTGGCTTGGAGCACTGGGGTGCAGAAGGATAGCAGTCAACGTGACTGAGCACTGGAGTGCAGAGAGTTGCTAATAAACAAGGTTGGTGAAACCGGTATTTTGTTTGTTTATTTATCGCTAGAGAGGGAAATTGAATGTCAGTAAGCGCTCAGACGAGCTAGGATTTTGTTTGCAGGGATTTCTGTTATATTATTTCTTTGGTGGTGTTCCTGATGCTGCCTCCTGTGTGGATTTCCAAATAAAGTGACTGAACGTATATTAAGACAAAAGACATGTTTGAACCCTAGAGGACCGTGCTAATTATTCAGGATCACAAGTGATAGAGAGAAATATTGCAATAGCGTAATACAGAATGGAAAAGGTCGGTTGTGTTGTGACGGAACAGACGATGCTGGTAGGCCTGTAAAATAAAGACGGCCCACCCTTAAAGTGTAAAAAAGGTAGATTGTGTAAATAGAGGGAGGGGACATGCAAATCGCTAGACCAGGAACAGTACATGTGAAGGAGTCCCTTTAAAAAGGTCAATAAGCTCCTCTCACAATTCCAGGCAAAGCCTTAACTTGTGTTCGGGGCACAAAGGCCGTATAGAGTGATAGAGAGAAATATAGGAATAGCGTAATAAAGAATGGAAAAAGTTGATTGTGGTGTCCAGGAACCGATGATGCTGGTAGGCCTGTAAAGTAAAGAGGGCAAAAGTAGAGATACAGTAAAATATTTAATACAGTAAACATACATACTTATATACAAGGTTATTTTGATAAGGCTTAAAGGAGTTCCTCTACTGGTTGTGGAATGTGAATAGGCGGAGGACTTTCAGTGACCTAATGTTTAATTTAATTTAATAAAAACACAACTTCAAATGCAATTATTAAAGTTACACCATAGGTACCCTTAATTGAGTGGTCTGAATGCCATGTGAATCACCTCTCCCCCTGCCCCCCCCCCCAACCCCTCCGCCCCATTTTAACCCATTTTAATGTGACTTTTACAATGATCACAAACTAGTGGCTAGATGATCGGGTCAGAGCATCTCCAAAATGACAAGTCTTGTGATGTTTTATAATCCAAAAATAGAAGGAGTAAGTGGTGCTTTATGATGTACAGTGAATTAGTGCTGCAACAAACACCCAAGTGTATTGTCCCCAGATACACTTAAATTGTACTAAACATGAAAAAAAGGGCAAGGTGATATGCGCACACAGAAAGTGTAATTACTTGTTTTACTCTTTAAGTCTTGTGATGTGTTCCCCGTATCCGCCTACCATGGAAGGACAACCTGTGAACCAGTGTCAGGGCCATGGGCACCCAGGGTTCATTGATGCACATATGGAGTGAAGGCTAATCCGTCTGGTCTGATCACTCAGTAGAGCTACTGTAGCTCAAATTGCTGATAAACCAATATAATGTTGCCCATTATAGAATGCTGTCTGAGCACACAGTGCTTTGCAGTTTGCAGCATATGGGGCTGCGCAGCTGCAGATCGGTCAGAGTGCCCATCAACGTGGGTTAGATTGCCCACCACTGCCAAAAGCACCTTTAATCATGATGTAAGCGTCAACACTGGAAAATTGAGCAATGGAAGAAGCTTGCCTGGTCTGATGAATCACGTTTTCTTTTAGATTACTTTGATGGCCAGGTGGGTGTACATTGTCTACCTGGGGAAGAGATGTCCGCAAGATGCACTATGGAAAGATGGAAGCTGGTGGAGGCAGTATTAGGCTCTGGGCAATATTTTGCTGGGAAACCTTGGGTTCTGGCATTCATGTGGATGTTACTTTGACATGTACCACCACCTAGAGAGTGTTGAAGATCACGTACACCCTTTCATGGCAATGACCTCTTTCAGCAGCATAATGCCGCCTGCCACACTGTAGAAATTGTTCAGGAATGTTTTTAGAAACATGACAACGTGTTCAAGGTGTTGCCTTGGCCTCCAAATTTCCCAGCTCTAAATCTGCAGGATGTGCTGGAACAACAAATCCGATCCACAGAGGTCCCACCTTGCAACAAAAGAGTCTGCTGCTAATGTCTTGCTGTCTGATACCACAGGACACATTCAAAGGACTCGTGGAGTCCATGCTTCAAAGCATCAGAGCTGTTTTGGCTGCACAAGGAGGACCTACACAATATTAAGCAGGTGGTTTTAATGTTGTGGCTGATCAGTATATAAGATTAATTACCACTTATCACTAATACAAAACCCCCAGCTGTATTTTCCTTTACTGATGATGTTTTTATAAAATGATATAAAGCAAAACATTTATATAACAAAATATACACAGACAAAATATGTCTGCTTTCTGTTTGTCTGTGACAGGATTTGAAATTATATCCATGTAAGTGTTGCCCCTTAGTCAGGCTGTAAAAGTTACTTTCCTTTGGGTTCATGACATGCTCATGTGAATTTCTACTGGCAGAAGCAAGTGTGTATATATATATATATATATATATATATATATATATATATATGTATATGTATATTTATATTTATATAATTAGTATTTTTATTATAATAAATGTAACCAGATGAGTTGGAAGCACAGGAACAGACAGGGTTGAGTTGAAGGCCCTGTTGAAATGAACTTACAATCTAGAGGGAGTGGGGTAAAGTGCTACGTCAAGTATGTGTAGGGTAGAAAATTAAGTTGCTAGAATATTTTTCAATGAGGACTTAGTTTGTTCCTTTTTCTTTTGGATGACTGTTGCACTAGAAGGAAGCATCACACGATGAAGGGAAACTATTAACACTTTAACTGATATGTGTTCATGCAGAAGTGAGTTTTCAAATATTATTTAAGGTATAGAGACTGGGCGAGAGTCTTTATGGAGCAGGTTAGGGAGTTCCATAGCAACTGTAGCGCTAGCAAGAACATTGTAGACACTTTCACAGAGGATATCTATATACTTTTTTTGAAGTTAGATTAAATTATTATGATATCAATGTGTAGTATGATGTTGTTATCCGCATGACTCTAGCATCACGTGTAACCAGGGACAGTCAAACTAAATGGCTGAGGCACGGTTGTCATTGTTATGGTACAATTTGTGAGTTGCACAAACGAAGGTCTAGTTACTTCTTTAGACTCTAGTAGACGTCATACAGCAACAAATCCTGCTTCCTCAGCTATGGCGTTGGAACAGTTTACACGCTCTCCACAGCAGTGTACCACAGTAAGTGCACGTGAGTGGGTTCAACAAATGGCAGGTGAGAATGAGGAGGTTGTGAGAAAGATTGTTTGGTCTGATAAACCACAATTTAAGCTTAATGGAACAGTGAGTAAGCATTATTATGTTCACTGGGCACCATAAAATCTGCTCATTCTTGTGGACAAAGCAGTGAATTTACCGGGGGGTCAATGTCTGGTGTGGATTATCATCAAGGGGTTTAATAGGCCCATTGTTCTTTGAAGGTACTGTTACGCACATCGATTTTACCTGCCATTCACATACTTTATGGGAATGGTAAATTTTTATTACAACAAGACAGCGCACCACAACACTACCACCGAGACGTACCAGCTTACCTGGATGAGAATTTGCAAGGACAAATTACCTATGGGGGACCCTGAAGGTTGACTTGTGTCATAGAAAACCGTCTACACTGGCATGAATTTCATAAAGAAATTGAGACGGCATATGCGGCAAACCCACTGAAACTTTGGGCAACGTCATCCGAGCAGCAGTTTTCCTCTCTAATAGGTGTCTGACACTAATGGCAACAACTTTAAGCACCTCTGGTAATTGTACAGGTCAAAGGTAACTTGTATTCATCTCTTGATGTCTGAATGAATTTAGTATTACAATACTTATATAGGTTTTTCTTTTGCTGAATTGTGTATACATTTTTCTGGCTAGCGTTCTGTGTGTCTGTATGTGTATATTGACATATATAGTTCCTGATTGTCACCAGGGCAATGTGCAATAAGTTTGGATTTATATATATATATATATATATATATATATATATTCAATATAATTTTAATATAAATTATACTTGGCACTCCACCAACAAAACCATTATGTAGGAAATCTGCCTGGGTGCAATCCCGCGTTTGATATGCAGAAAAGCAAAGTTTAGGGAGCACTCACAAGTCTTCATATCGTGCAAATGGTGTTTTATTGTGTCATCCAAAATACAACTGTGTTATAAATCAAATCAACATTTCGACCTGGTATCGGGAAATTTCCCAGAGCATAGATTAGAGGGATTCCCTGCTCTGGTGCGTTCGTCTATGTTAGGGGAAATTTTCTCGAACATAGATGAACGCAGCAGAGCAGGGAAGCCCTCTAATTCCCACGACGGCTCACACTTACCAAAAACGAGGACCACGAGGAATATATATATATATGTAATCATGTTCTTTATATTGCATGTGTGCATTTTGTTTTTTGCATTCAGTGAATTTCGGTAACATGATAATGCTCATTTCAAGACAAAAGGTTTGTAGCTCAAAATGTTTTAGAAACATTCCCAACTCTGTTAATTTGATTTAGAGGGTTACTTCAAGCACCATGACCACAACAGTCATTTGAAGTGGTTATAGTGACTTGAATCTGTATGTTTTTGTGCTGTTTTTTTTTTAAATAACCCGTTAAGTTTTTTCAAATGGGTACAGACCAAGTCACTATTAAGTGAATAATTATTTCAGTTGTCCACATGTATCAGAAGATGCAGCATAGCTGAAAAGTACCAAATTCATTAAGAGATTTTTTTTCCTGCCTCTTTCCTTTCAGCTATTTTCTTTCCATTTCGAGTACCACTATGGTATTTCAGTCAGCTTCCTGTGAGAAATCCATTTCTAAGCTGTTATTCTTCCATATAAAAAGGTGGCTGCACTGGGGGTGTAGCTGTTTTGAAATTTTAAGAACCCTCTTGAAGCTAGTACTGTGGATCAGGCCTGGGATTTCTGTAATATCTGCTAAAGAATGCATCACTTATTTAGCAACTTATTTCTCAATATGGCTCCTTTTTTATTAGGAACAAAAGCCATCGTCTCACAGCATTATTGAAGCCCAGAAAAACAAGTTAATGATCTAAACCTTCTAATTCACTGTTTCTCAACTATTTAAAGTACTTTGATTTTATTACAAACAGGCTCCTTCGGTTCTTTTTCTTTCTCCACCCCCCTCCTTTTTTTTTCTCTTCTCTGTCCTTTCTTTTCATCCGGCATGTGTAATTTGTAGTTCATTTCCTTTTCTGTCTGGGAGCTGAGAGGTCATGAGTGCTTCACAATGCATTCACTAAGAATGCCCTGCTATGGACAATGTCCATTTCTACTAGTTCATTGTGGAACATGTCTAGTGATTTTATCCATACCTTAAAAGAGGAAAGCAACCCTCTTTAAACAAGAACATCTATGTCAATTTTAAGAAGTATTTATTTTCTTAATGACTCAATGACAGATCAGGTCAACAGCAGCACATTTATAGATGGCCATAAATGTTACTTCTTGAGCCATATGTGAAAGGTCTCTCATCAGTGTCCTGGGCTCATAGAATATAAATTAGTGACATATCTATTTCAGTATTGATTTAAAAATAAATACAAATAATAAAAAAATTAAATAATATTATATATATATATATATATATATTATATTATATTGTATTATATTAGTGGAATTTATAAAGCGTCAAAATATTCTGCACTATACACAGACCAATTCTACCAATATACAGAGATCATATGCAAAAGGTAAAGAGAGTGAGCTGAAAACTATCTGAAATTTATACAAAGTGCTTAGTTAGATATCCCGTGAGCTTACAATCTAAAGGTTGTAATAGGGATTTGAGACAGAAGGCATCGGGGGAATTTGGACAGAGAAAATTAAAGGAAGGTTGCAGCTAATGGTAACATGTAAAATGAATGAGGGTGTAGTTGAGTGTGTGTATATATATATATATATATATATATATATATATATATATATATATACAAAAATAAAGATAATTCAGGCACTCACCCTTAAGAGATTTGTAGTTATCTTGCCTTAGGTGCTACCAGCGTCTGAGATATATGGTCAAAGATGAAGTAGGAGCACTCAAAAGGACTTTTTTCGGTGATTTTAATGTAGTGAAAAAAAGTTTACAACAAAGTGTAACGCATCTATTCAATCGACGTTTCGACCCCTAAGGGTCTTTTTCAAGATCAAACAACTAGTGACAAAGCGGCATTTAAATATACAATACAGATTAATAACTCACCAATCGCGTGCGTGTGATTAGCCGAACCCGGAAGTGTCCCAACGCCTCACGTGGTGCTGGGCGTGCGTGGTGACGTGCATTGTGGTTGCTAAGCAGCGAAGCTATACCCGGAAGTATCCGGTCCTCGCTCAAACTACTGGGCGTGTATAGTGACGTGCACCTCAGTTGCTAAGTGATGGAGTGTACACTCCGGAGGCTAAGATACATGTAACAAACCCTCGTGAAAGAACTGCAGTAAGCAAAATAACTACAGGAGATGACTGAGAGATTTCTCGCCAGAGGTTACAGTCACGATGTCCTTATGAAAGCAAAGGACACAGCCATTGGACATATGACACAGGTACCCAGGGAGACTACACAGAAATCTCAGCCAATAAGTAAAATGTATTTACCAATAACCCTCCACACCGGTACCCCACAGATTCAACAAGCCATACATAAGTATTGGGGAATCCTAGGTTCAGACAAAAACCTACCACCAATTTTTTCTCAAAAACCGAACATCAGTCTAAAACGCAACAAAAATCTGAAAGATCTGTTGGTCAGAAGCGACCCCACTCTCTGCTATCGGAAAATTACGGGACCCAGTAAGAAAGGCTGCCACCGTTGTAGTGGATGTGTCACATGCAGTCACATGAACACAGGCAATACGTTCGCCCACCCACACAGTGGGGTTCGGATTCCAATTACCCAGTATATTACCTGTATGACCAACCATGTGATATACCTAATCACATGTCCCTGTGGCCTCTCATACGTGGGGAAAACTGATCTTACCCTCCGAGAACGAATACGCGGACATAGATCAAACATCACCACCGCATTCAGAGACCAGAAATCAGACAAGCCTGTTGCTAAACATTTCCTTCAATTGAATCACAGACTCCCTACATTGAAGTTCATAGCCATCGATCATGTTCCACTAAGCCCCAGAGGAGGAGACAGGTCCAAAATGCTATTGCAACGTGAAACTTATTGGATACACCGTCTTGACACTGTCACTCCAAAAGGACTCAATGAATATATCTCCTTCACGATGTTCCTTTGAAAAATTCTTCTTATATATATATTTTTTATGCCTTAGCTAAAATTTGATTCCTGATCCTCGATAGATATACCCTTGGATTCGAGTTGATATTCCAGTATAAGTTACACACGTCCATACGACGTAGATTATGGTTGTCAGTTAGTCACAGTGTTGACATTTAATTAATTTTTTCAAAAAAAAAAATTTTTTTATAACTTTTTCACGATGCTTTGCCAGAGAATATCGATCCTTGATGTTTTTAGAGACATAGTTGCCGAGTAGATTGTAACTTTTTTTGTATGTGTCACTTTGTCACTATTAATACACTTTCACACGTTTCACAGCGGGAGCACTATTGACCTCTCGGCTGTCTCATTCTTACATTATGAATAGTAGGAAGAAATGTTCTTTTATAGAACATGAATTAAATACTTCTTCACTTCCAAATATCCCACATCCAGATCTCAATTTTGAGATCCCTTAAATTTTGCTTACTGCAGTTCTTTCACGAGGGTTTGTTACATGTATCTTAGCCTCCGGAGTGTACACTCCATCACTTAGCAACTGAGGTGCACGTCACTATACACGCCCAGTAGTTTGAGCGAGGACCGGATACTTCCGGGTATAGCTTCGCTGCTTAGCAACCACAATGCACGTCACCACGCACGCCCAGCACCACGTGAGGCGTTGGGACACTTCCGGGTTCGGCTAATCACACGCACGCGATTGGTGAGTTATTCATCTGTATTGTATATTTAAATGCCGCTTTGTCACTAGTTGTTTGATCTTGAAAAAGACCCTTAGGGGTCGAAACGTCGATTGAATAGATGCGTTACACTTTGTTGTAAACTTTTTTTCACTACATTAAAATCACCGAAAAAAGTCCTTTTGAGTGCTCCTACTTCATCTTTGACCATATATATATATATATATATATATATATATATAAGTTTTGTTTGTTTTACTTTTTACGATTAATCCTTATTTAATTTACTTAGTTTTATTACTTGTGTAAATGCAGTAATTATATTATTTTGTAGAATGTTATACCTTGTTCAAAGGATCAGGAGCAGTTACCCTAGAATTGTATCTAAATCTTTGTTACTTTCCAATAAAGGTCAATGTTTATCCCATGTGGCTACTTGTCTATGCTCAGTTGTAATATTTGATGAAGCTACCTCAATAACTCCACAACCATGCTGCAGAGAGAGATAGAGGGATATCAAGATATACCTACTCTATGTCTGTGTGTCCAATTTGCATATTCATAGGTAGACACACATACATATAAACAATGCCAGACATACAAGCAAACACACACACAGATATACACTGACTGCCAGACACACACAGATATTTACAAATAGAAATACACATTTACAGACACACAGATACTGATATAAACACACACAGATGTGCACAAACAGATATAGCTTCCTTTGAGTATGGTGAGGTTGTGACGTGGCATCCCATCTCAGTGCTTTTGTGTGTGAGGAAAAATTAAGCCATCATGCAGGTAGGTAAGAGGTTGGCCAGACTGTGGCCACACAGTTTATTTGTGTGAATGTTTGTTGTGTTTATATGTTACTGTATTTCATATGCAAATATGTTTTATATCACCTACAGGGAAACTTAACACTCAAGAAAATTACAATAATTTCACCAACAATAACCCAGGGAACCCACGTCTCTCGCCTCTGCCTAGCCTGACAGTTGTATTACCTCTTGTGCAAATAAAGCAGCCAATGACACTGGGAACGATTACAAAGCGTACTGGGTAAGTAACAAGGTTGTTTCTACCTTGCAATTAAGTTTTGTTTGTTTTGTATTTGCTACTAGTCTTCTCCTTCCTTTACTTTGTGTTAATTTATCTGAGTACAGGTAGTGACACATTGTTCTCATGGAATCAATTCCATACACGAGAAAGTTGAATGAAAAATAATACCCATTACCCTTGACTTAGAAAGTAATGTAGGAATGTTTTACACAATGTAAATTCATGTTGTGGAATATTGAATGAACAGACACATAATCCCAAAGGTGGATCTCTATTAAGATCTTGAAATCTTTATTTGAGGTATGTAGCGTGTTGTGTTGGAAAAATAAATAGGAAAACTGCTATAGTGTAGAATGTTTTTAAATCCAAGATGGTGAATAAGTGACAAGAAAACCTCACATGATACAGAGCCTCAAGTTTCCAATGTGTTCAAACTGGTTTCAGCAGTAGGACATATAAATGTGATCATAGACCTTCTTTAGAATTGTTTCCAAGAGTATTGAATCGTTTGGAAAGCTTATTGGATCAAGGCGCCACAGTCTGCTCAGGACAGCCCGCACTTTGCATTAAAAACAGTAATGCTGGGTTTATCTCCTCTTCAGATGCACTGAATGTAAAAAGCATATATATATATATATATATATATATATATATATATATATGACAAAATATATTTATACATATATAAATAATTTATGAGAGAACAAAAATAAAATAAATATGCAAAATACAACCACCCCCAACTTGCATTTCTCCTTGTTTGGCTTCTCAGTAAGGTTGTTGACAAGCATATCTATAAGCTCTATTTATGACTGTGTAAAATCCAACCTATACTGATTATATCATCTCCATCATTACATGAAACATAACATCACTGCCTGCACAGCCTAATATGCTTTATGTCATAAGAAGCGCTTTATTGAAGGCATCATAGGACACATCATACTAACATCTAAAGCTTTTTGTAAACATTGAAAAAGCTCAATACATAGAAAACAGGATACCATTATAGTAGATTTCACTTAAAGATTTTGGGATGTTAAACACTGAGGACATTCTTCATAGAACGTGACCAACTCATGGATAAAGCCCCTCTATAGCAAAAATTAGACTGTGATAAAAGCAAATAAAGTAGCTGCTTAAGTTCATAGTCAACACTTGGAGCCCTCCTTTTTAAAGATAGACCTATTGAAAATGTGACTTTGACTTGTCATCATGTTTTATTGCTACAATATATTAAGAAATATTCATACATACAGACATATGCAACACAATCTTCTGGGAGAGGAGAACTTTTGTTTATTGCTTGTAGGCCATTTAAGACTTTTGTACTGGCTGATCTTTTAGATAATCACATAATCAGCACTTCTTTGTGTGTTTTTGTTTCAAATGTTTTTTTTTTGGATACACAAACTTTATATCATTAAAGAGAGAAGAATGAGAATGGCAGTAGATTCACTATAATTGTAGTGTTCATGGCCCTGGTTTACTGAGATGGAAACATGGCCTCACAATTTGTACCGCTCTGTATCACTAAATTCATAACTGATAGAGGCATCCAATAAGTTAAAATATAACCAGTAGTAGGTTCTAAGTAAAGAATCACAGAGGAAATATTGAATAGGGTAGTAAAGCAGAGAATATTTTAGAACAGTTTTCTACATTTCATTTAGCTACTATACTATTTCATTTACTTACTATACCACAGATTAAATTGACCTCTCTTATTACACTGCCCTTCACGGATAACCATTCCAATTCACCCTCCTGATTAGACACAGCTCAGTACCCTTGATTATTGCAACTCTTTGCAACACTGTATTGGGTCTATTAGCTAGTGTATCTTGATTTCAAGTGGGTGTGTAATCTTGGAATTACCATTGACGTTCTGACAGTTGGCCCTATTTTAAACAAGTATATTTACTTTAGTTTTTCGTTTTTCAAGCACATTTATTTTGACACTTTCACTACATTTATTATCTTTTTGTGTGTGTCATTTCTGTACCCGTATAGGGATTCAATAAAGTTTGTGTTTCTAATCATGGCACCTAGCCTAATACCTGTTTAGTTAATTCAAACAAGGGTAATAGGATTAGTACTGGTCTTGTTTTTTGCAAGTCTAGTCTAATCTTTCTCTGTAATTTAGAACAGTATTGCTAGAACAACATGGATTAGCACAGGAGGGATGTTGTTGGGGAGAAGAAAAAAGGGTAGTGGTTGGCTGTAAGGGTTAAAAGGCTCAGGTGTGATAACAAGTACTATACCAACCAAGATATCTCACGCACGTAAAGACATGTAACGCAACCAAAGGCCCCATGTTTTACTATATTTTAATAATGTAGCACGCATTTTGGCTATGAGGTCCTCCATGGTTATTATATATTTGATTTTACTATGGAGGTTTTCTATAACTGATAGAGGGATCCAATAACCGGATTTAAAATATAACCAATAGTAGGTTCTAAGTAAAGAACCACACATGAAGTATTGAATGGGGTAGTAAAGAAGAGAATATTTAAGAACAGTATTGGTAGAACGACGGGAGTAGCACAGGAGGGATGTTGTTGGGGAGAATAAAAAAAGAGAGTGGTTGGCTGAAAGGGTTACCTTAATGGCTGGATCAACTGTGTGCTCCCATCCACCCGCACTATAAACAGCACGTATCAGCAGCACCGCGACCCGACACATGCACTGAGCCACCATACTATGTCTGGCACAGGCTCCGGAGCGAAACCGCTGCGCAAGAAGAAGGGGAAAAGGTGTGGATCCAGCAATGCCGTGAGGGACCTGTTCGCGGCCTCCCGCGTGCTGCAGGCCTCGCAAGGTGGCCGCTGCTCCAGCCCGCATGGCTCCCAGTCCCCAGCATCCGCGGAGGACAGTGAAGCCCAAGAAAGCCCCACAGACGAGACCTCCCAGATCCTTCACAAACTCACAGAGGTGAAACAATATCTAGCAGGGGAAATAGCCCACAGCTCCGGGGAAGTGAAGGCCGAAATTCAAGCCTCAGGAGCCCGCACCACTGGAAACAGTGGTGAGAGCACAGAACACGGCAGTAACACATGCAGACCGCATGGCCCAGCAACTGCATAACCTGGATATGCAAGGGGAGGACCTCGCAAATCGTTCCAAACGCAATAATTTGCGCATAAGAGGCCTCCCGGAATCACCCGATGAAGGGCCAAAAGCAGTGAAGCTGAAAGAATATTTCAAACACCTACTTCCAGACATACCTGAGGAAAAATGGACAATCGACCAAGCCCACAGTGCACGCCAGTAGAACAATGAGAGCAGCACCCTGTGATGTTATTCTCCTCTTCCACTACTACTCCACTAAGGAAGCTATCGTGAAATAGAGCAGGGACAACATCCTCCAGTACCAGGATGCAGAGTTGTCCATCTATCAGGACCCGTGCCCCGCAACACTACAGCACCCTTTTAAGCGTATCGCCTTCAGAGCCGGCAAAGCCTACACCCTGCAGCCGGGAAACGACCCTGCACCATTCCTTCAGGGATTAAACCTAGACGTGCCACCCAACGTCCGGATGCCTCGAACTGTGCGACCGGCACTCACCTTTCTCCCCAGCGAATGGCGAAGTTCCAAGCCGTGCTGAAGACCGCACTTGAATAAATTACCTTAATACCGTAGCACACATTTAGGCCATGAGGTCCTTCATGATTACTATATATTTGATTTTACCATGGAGGTCTTCTAAAGAAGGTGCTGCGGTCCTCCATCTATTTGCTACACATTTCCGAGCAGCAGTGGCTATGCTATGAACAACATGGCATCACTCCTACCTTTAATGTGATCAAGTACTATTACATAATGCCATTTTTTTTTTTGTCAAACCACAACTAAACAGTTTAATTCTATTTATAATTATGGCACACAGAGGCTCTACGCAACATAACCACTACACCATTGATGAATTGGTATTGTTACTTGGAGTGTACCGTTTAGGCTCAATAAGTTGTTATAGGCATCTCCGTTTTTTTATCCTTGTAATCTATATTTGTTATCTAGATTGTTTTACTTTGAGAACCTAAGGGCTTTTTTTTCATTTAAATGAATTCTTTTCCGTTTTTTTCTTTATTTTTTACTATAGCCAGCTGTAGTTGTTATGGTGCTTGAAATTTTACTATACTATAATTATATCAGGACATCAGTGCCTCAGTGTGCCTTTTAAAGTGGCACTGCCACCATCTGGGTACGTTGCCGAATTTGCAAAGTCCCCCGACGGTGGCATCGCAGCCGGTGGTCCAGGGAGCAGGTAAAATTGAGATTGCCTACCTGAACCTGTCCCTGGCAGGTGTCGTTATATTGCTTGCGCTACTCTTCTTCAACAAAGCGACAGAAGCCGATGTCACTGCTGCACTCTTGCACATGCGCGAGGCGATAGCATTGAGGTCTATGGAGGAGACCGCATGATCCTCCACAGACATAGCCAATTCCCTGAAGCTGTCACTGTTGATGGCTGTGGGCATTGACACTTACATGTCTCCTTGAGCAAAGGAAAATCAGGTGGAAGAGAAACAGAAACACAGTAGTCCCTACTTTATCTCTGTGTATCTCTTGACTGGATTGGAATTTCAAAAAGATTCACCCCTGAAATACTCATGTTTTTCAGGTATGGTGGTGTGTGGGGATGGGAGATTCAATTGACTTTAAGTGACATGTCAACATTTGAAATATTGCCTTTTCTTTTTTTATGAAGATTATATGTTGAGTTAATTATTAGAAGTATAAATATGAGCCAGTGATGAGACAATAGGAATCGCCAGTGATTGAGACCTAGCAGATATAATTTTTTTGGATACTAGTGTCTGACCACATCAGACTTGTTGAAACTCATCCAACCCATATGTTTTCTGAATGTGGCCAAAAGGAGACATATCCAAGATCAGTAACCTTATAAATATATGTGTTACAGGCACAGAAAAATTATAATAACCATTTTCCACCCAGCCAAAATTTAATTAGGGCTTTGTTCGAAAAAAAAAAAAAAAAAAGGGGGTCTAGCCTGCTCTCGCATGTTATAGTTTCAACTTTAGAATGGGATATAAAATATTTCCATTTCTCCCGTGCATCTGTCAGGATCTTGATGTGAAGGTTTTCACAAGGCATATATCCTGTTTGGAAGCCCAATGCTTCCAAATTGCTCTGAGCTCACACTCTGGGAACCTGGATAAAAGCACAAGAAGAACACTTTGCATGTGTAGGAGCAGTGTGTTCCTACACCTATTAGGTTTTGGCAACTCTCTTTAATCACTTTTACGTCTTGAGGTCTAACGGTAACCAAGTACAGTTCTCATATTTTGGATGTGGAAGGTTTCTTGGGGATATTTGGGTGGGATAAATGAATCATCTATTCTTACATTTTTAGATCATAAAACGCTAAAAATCCTTATAAATCATTATTTTTAGAATGCCTATTTTAAATTATATTCTGTGTCTTTCAGTGGAGAGCAATAACATTTTAATCTGAATGGCTGAAAACTGGCCCATTGTTGTTAATTGCTTTGCTCAATTTCATATAAGTAGGTGTGTTGAAGGAAAATGTAAACTTTATTCAAAGCTTATTGTGTAGTTTATTACTTCTATATTACTACTGATAGTAAGTGTTACCAGGTGGGAATTGCCATATGTTTTCTCTAACCATATATGCCTAGATCTGAGTTTATTTCCTTAAGACTCCTTAAAGCCCATTTCACTCTTAAATAGACACTTTAGGCACCCAGATCACTTCATCTCATTGAAGTGGACTGAGTGCACTGTCCCTGTTCTCTTACCCCTGCTGCTGTAAACATTGCAGTTTTTAGAGAAACTGCAATGTTTAAATTGCAGAGTTAAAACAGCCTCTGTTAACTGTTTTCTGGATAGCCACTAGAGGCGTTTTCTGGCCTTTTAATGGAGTTTGACTATGTGAAACGATACTGGACGTCTTCACACTTTACATGAAGATGTCTGATGGGGAAGGGTTAATGTGATCTAGGCACTCATCGCGCATGTGCATTAACACCCCCCTCACTCCCATCGACTGATAACCAATCCTTGGAGCTGGCTGGAATCAGCTAAGTGTAAAAAGGGACCCTTAAGATTTAGGAATACATCTTTGTATTCCCAATGTATTGCCAACACTATAGTTTTACTTTAGGTATCTTAAGGGACAGTTTTTTTTTACAAAAAGCATATTTTGTGACACAAAGGATGCTTGCCTGTACAGCACCACACACAAAAAATCATTGATAGGACCAGGAATAACATACATACCGGATTGCCAGAGACTAGTGAGTGTAACACTACAAGGCAGCAATTGCTGTTTGCTCTCCTTAATTTAGCCATTCTCCCTTTAACGATCAAAAGAGAGAACTGCACTCCCCATATCCTTTCCTGGCATGGTTAGGAACCCGGCACTTTAAATAATATTTTAGCCCGAGTGCAAGGACATTCTGTTGTTTTTATATATATATATATATATATATATATATATATATATATATACACACAGTATCTGAAAAAAGTGAGTACACTCACATTTTTGTAAATATTTTATATCTTTTCATGTAACAACACTGAAGAAATGATACTCTGCTACAATGTAAAGTAGTAAGTGTACAGCCTGTATAACAATGTAAATTTGCTGTCCCCTCAAAATAACTCCACACACAATGTCTAAACCAGTGGTTCCCAAACTTTTTTAGGTTCATGGTGCCCTTAATATTTTAATATTTTTCCAAGGCACCCTAAGTCAAAGTGTATAGGTTTTATATGTGTACAGCGCTGCAGCATTTACTGGCGCTATAGTGTAATGTACAGTGTTGGTGTTTGAAGGGATGCTTGTATAAATGTATTGTGTTTTAATACAGGGGTGTGTTTGTATGTAATGTTTGCGTTTTAATGCAGGGGTGTGTCTGAATGTAATGTTTACTTTTAAATGTGGATGTACATTTGTCTGAAGTATTTGTGTTTGAGTGAAGGGGTGTGTCTATATATATATATATATATATATTCTATTTTGTTTGTTTTTTTAGTTTGACTGCAGGGGTGTGTGTATGTGATATTTGTGTTAGATTGTAGGATTGTGCTTGTATGTTGTGCTGGTGTTTGACTGATTGGATGTATGCACATGCACTACCACATACATACATACATACTACATACGTACTTACACAGATAATCATGCACATTAACACACAGATGCATATAAATACACCGACACATACACTCAAATTCATATAGCTGTGTGAGAGGTGCAGTGCATGAAGATTGCTGTGTGGGCGGGGTGCAGTTTGTGACAAGGGTAGTTTGTGATGGGTGCTGTGTGTGTGTGTGTGAATGTGTGAGGGGTGCTGTGTGTGTGGGGTGCTTTGCGTGTGAGGGGTGCTGTGTGTGTGTGTGAGGGGTGCAGCATGTGACGGGTCTGCATTTGCAAGAGGGGTGCTGTGTGTGAAGGGTGCTGTGTGTGTGAGGGTGTGGTGTGTATGCCGGGGTGCTTTATGTCAGGGGTGATGTGTGTGTATGAGGGTTTCTGTGCCCTGGTGGTCTACAGACAAGCTCACTTACACACACACAAGCTTTCTCACTAGCAGACACACACCTACACCTGAATATATCAAGCCTACCTGGCACTGGAGGCTGTTGCTGGGAGGTCAGGTAGTCATCTTCTGGCCTCTTCCAACAGCAGCAAGGTCACCTTCTTAATAGTGGGGGCGGAGCTTGGTGTCGGGAGGCAGGGCTTCCATTGTGGGGGCGGAGCCTACGTCAGTGACGCAGAGGAGGAGCCTGTGTGCTGGGGAGCTGCTAGGAAATCGGAAGGGAGACTGTCAGTGCTCCCTCCAACCTCCAGCAGCATCTCTCCACAGTCTCCAGCACCTCTCTTCTGGATTCCCTCGGACTGTAACAGGTTGTTACAGTCCGAGGGGAAATAATAAAAGCACATGGCCAGCAAGTTGTCGGGACTGTCCCAGGAGGTTTATTTACCAGGGACAGACTCCAGCTTTCCGGGACAGTTGGCAAGTATGCCATGGTCTCTCAAAGGCGAGATAGGCCCAGAAAATTTCAATGTGTAAAAACATAAATGGACAAGCTGTATATTTGACCCTGTAACTTTCCAAAACCACATAAAACCTATACATGGGGGGTATCATGGTGCTCGTGAGACATCACTGAACAGATCTAGGAGTGTTTAAGGGCAGTAAAATATATACTGACAATAATATTATCAGTGAAAGTACAGTTTTTATGTGAAAAATGCAAAATAAAAATATGAACACTAATTTTGGCTTGGGTTTGTGCTCAAGTGGCTACTACAAAAGACTGGGCATACCCCATTTTGAATACCTTGAGATGTCTACTTTTTCAAATGGTATGCCATGATGGGTGTAATTTTCATTTCTTGGCTGTGTGTATAAAGTAGCCTGTGTGTATTCAGCAGTCTCTCTGTGTGTCTTCAGCAGTGTGTATTCTTCAGTCTGTGTGTGTATTCAGCAGTCTCTATTTGTGTTTATTCAGCAGCCTATGTATGTATTCAGAATTCTGTGTGTTTATTGTTCAGAAATCTATGTGGGTGTTTGTGTGTGTGTATTCAATGTACTGTGCATATGCACTCTGTATGTGTGTGTGCGTACTCAGCAGTCTGTGTGTGCGTACTCAGCAGTCTGTGTGCGTACTCAGCCGTCTGTGTGTGCGTACTCAGCAGTCTGTGTGTGCGTACTCAGCAGTCTGTGTGTGCGTACTCAGCAGTCTGTGTGTGCGTACTCAGCAGTCTGTGTGTGCGTACTCCGCAGTCTGTCTGTGCATGCTCAGAAGTCTGTGTGAGTGTACTCAGCAGTCTGTGTGTGTGCCACTTTAGAATGGCTAGCGTAAACAGGGACAGGCCAAGGTCAGGGGAATCCAGAAGTCAGAGTGGTCGGTAAAACAAGCCAATGGGTCAGTACAGTCAGCTAACAAAGTGCAGTCAGGACAAGTTGAGGTCAGAAATCCAGGGAAATCAAGCAAACAAATTGCCAAAGTCCCATACAGAATGATTTAGCAGTTCAGCTCTGTATGGTAGACTTTGAAACAGTCTGTTATGCAGAGGCGGGTAAAGATGGGCAGATTGGGCAATAATAACTGGAGTCCTTTTGGACTCCGTTCTTGTAGTAGACACAGCACTTTCTTTGGGGACCTTTTTTACTGGGGGTTGGTGGGATTCGGGAAGGGAAGTGTTTGTCACAAAGTCTTTGGAGATCTCCTGATTCCAAAGTGGGATTGGGGGGGCTGTGTAAATAACATATGGGATAAAAGGCTTAGCATGAATTCTAGGAAAAGGCAGGGCTTACCTATGACCTCTTTTTTATAGAGGACATAGGCATTGACAATTGCAATCTGGCTCACGTAGATTGCAATTTTCTTGTACCAGGTGTCAGGATTACAAGTTGATCCAGCACGCAGTACTGTGTCACACCTAGGACTAAGGATAACGTATAACCGGATATACAAAGAAGTGGAAATCACCCAGAATACGTATAAATGTAATATTTATAATATAATAGAATGACCTGAATTTAAGTAGACTCTCCAGGCATATGTTTTGTGTAAATAAATCAAATAGCTAACATAGCGTAAAATAGTATATTATAAAGATGTGAATAAATGTGATATGAATGCACTCACAAACGGATGAGAGAATAAGGCCTTTCACCCACTCAGGGGTACTGTGATGAATATGAGATGCAATATCTTCCAACCAAATATGAGATGCAATATCTTCCAACCAATATCTTCCAACAAATATGTAAGATAAGAAAATCAAATATAGTGAAGTACGTTTAAAATAATATATAACAAATTTATTGGTCGCACTTACACTTCAGTAGTATAAAAACAGCATGTCTCCAAATTATTTTGGACTCCTGGATAGATGTTTCTTCCAAAGTGACCACAGTAGGAGTCTGGGAGCAGCAATTGGAGAACAGCAGAACATACAATAAACACACATAAAAAAGTAGTTCACAAGGAATAAATCCAACGCGTTTCGTCCGGTGAGATGCTGGACTTCTTCAGGGATGTCTTGTGGTTCGTCCTTGTGGGTTTTTATAGCTGGTGTAATCTTCCAAATCATCCGGGCAGCTGATAACTTTACGCGCGTTCCATTCGTGGAACGCAAAAGAAGCGCCGAGTGTCCGGGATTCTGAGTTAGTAGTTCCGGGTTTTTTTGGGCGCATGCGTGTATCACGCGCATGCGTAAATAAAGAATACCGCAACCTGCGAGGGACAGAAACATATGGCGAAAGCGCCTGAATGTCTGCTTAATCAAAAAAATTCCAAATTGGTGTGATAACACTAGAACCACCAATGTAAATTAAAGGATCAAGATATAAAGAGTATATATATATATATATATAATAAAATATATATATATATATATTATGAATGTTATAGTTATAGGGCAGAGCTACTAAATAGCTGAATAAAAAATGAGAAAAATATACAAAATCTAAAAAATCTATTAGAATAATTTGATTGTTAAATGAAATAAAAATATAATCAAGTAGACTAATTGATTTATTATACATATAGTGGCTTGATGTATCATACCAAAAGACTGTATATTATGTAGCTATATATATCCATTGATTTTTATATATACAATATGATTATCCAACCACACACTGACAAAGTGATACCATTAAAGCCCAACATATTCATTGTCATTGTCAAATTCTTTGGAGATCTCCTGATTCCAAAGTGGGATTGGGGGGGGGGGGGGGGGGGGGCTGTGTAAATAACATATGAGATAAAAGGCTTAGCATGAATTCTAGGAAAAGGCAGGGCTTACCTATGACCTCTTTTCTATAGAGGACATAGGCATTGAAAATTGCAATCTGGCTCACGTAGATTGCAATTTTCTTGTATCAGGTGTCAGGATTACAAGTTGAACCAGCACGCAGTACTGTGTCACACCTAGGACTAAGGATAACGTATAACCGGACCTTAGAATGGCCGGTTTTAACTTCTCCAAGAATAGTCAAATTCGGCCCAAGGCAATAATTTAGCCCAGTTAGACTGTGTACTATTTACAATTCAACGTAAATACAGCACAAGTGATTGGTTAGCTCTTCCAGGCATACCATTAGTTTGGGAATGGTAAGCAGAGGGAAATTGCATTTCAGTGCCCAACTGTTTATTGAATGCCCTCTTGTGTCACACCTAGGACTAAGGATAACGTATAACCGGACCTTAGAATGGCCGGACTTAACGTCTCCAAGAATAGTCAAAATACTTGCCGAGGTCAGGGACACAGAATCAGACAAAAAGATGAGGGAAAGCCAATAGTCAAGGATACCAGATATCAGTGAAACAAAGCCAAAGTCAAATACCAGAAAATCAAGATCAGGAACGCACTCTCGGATAACCATAGGCATGAAACCACAACAGGGCAATGAGCAAGAGGGAAATTGGGTTTAAATACCCCTCCTATACACATTCAGATACGCACATACACTTACAGACACACACACATTATTATTAAATGTCCACCCATCCTCCATACCTAGAAAGCTGGCGTGGATCTGTCCCTGGGGTCCAGTGGGACTTCAGTGCGGCGGGCGGCAGAGTTCCTGTCAGACGCGGCAAGGGAGCTGTGTTCTCTCTGCGCTGCTTCCTCATGGGCTGTCTACTGATGCTGGGAGCCGAAATATGACGTCATATTCCAGCTCCCGGCATCAGCAAATGGCGCGTGAGGGAGCAGAGCAAAGAGAACACAACCCCCTCGCCGCGTCTGACAGGAACTCTGCCGCCTGTCGGGGGATCCATTAGGTGGCTAGCAGGTCACCTCTTGGGCCCCCCTATGACAGGGGGAATACGGAGGGGGCAGCATCTAAGCGGCCCACGGTCGCAGGGGTTGTGGCTGCGGCCGGGCCCCCTGCAGTGAGGGGCCCAGTCGCAGCTGCGACCCCTGCGACCATGGTAGCTACTCCACTGCACAGAATGCTGGGCTAGAAAAGGCCTTGCCCAATATTTAGCTACTGCCTTCTACCAGCAGAAGAATGGTGCTGACAGATTGCAACCCACAAAACATGTATAATGACCCAAAGATGACGTTTAATTTTAAAATCTATGTTTTCAAGATTTTTAAATGGACAAAATACTTTGGAGGCTGTGTCATGGGGTGCTACCTATTTTATTTATTTATTTTTAACACATTTGTCAAGTTAGTGGCCAGTGCAGATGTCAGCCATAGTCAGATCCTTGTCTTAGACGCTTCTTTATAGTGGAAGTAGAAGTAACAGATGTTATTATTTAGCCTAGATTTACTCACAATATCGCAAACTGTGTTAAGCTGCCGATATTGGAATTCACACTGTATATCCTCTTAAAAGGACTATAGTAGCAAAGGTCAGAGGGTATTGTGCATCTGTGCATAAGCTGGGCCTAGTGCTCTACAGCTTCTGGCCCATTTACTTTTCAGGCAGGTTTTAGCTACCTTTCCTTTACATCCAAATATTAGTAGTTGTACGGGTGTCTTACTTTTTAGTAAAATAAAAACAGAACTGTAATACTGTGAGCATATTTCATTGAAATCTTAATGGGAGTAGGTTTTTAAAATAGAAAAAATCAGGCGTCATCCTTCTAGACCAAGTAATTTGCTCACAGGAAAAATACTAAAAGAACTGCCTTTCCTTGAACCTCAGTAATGTTCTCCGTTTTTCATTTCTTCCATATTAATCAGTAGCAGAAGAATGATTCATAAATAGAGATTTTGGTTCTGTTGTTACAATATTTTATTTCCAACTGTTTACCAACCATCATATCAAAGGAGAGAAGTCTTCGCTTTGATGGTGCACATTGCAATATTAAAATATCTGTCAGTATCCCGAAGAGGTCATACGGTTAACAATATTAAGGAAAATGTATTTAGATGCATGTTTTAATCACATTCTAATGAAGGTCTTTGATCAATAACAAAGTCAGAACTTTGTAATTGAGTGTGTGTTTTCTGCCCAATCACAGTTTAGAAACTGCAATGTTTGCATTGTAAGAATAAATCCAACTCTAGTGTCACTACCCACCCTACGACTCACCATACAAAAAAGGGAAACAAAATGTGTCTCTTGTCTGGCAAATTAATTTCCTTCTGAGTGGTGAGACCCACAAGACCATTCTCTTCATTGGGTGCCAGTGCCTTGATATGTACACTTTGTTGTTTCATTCTTTTTCTTCTACTGTGCTTAAAGGGAAACTCCAGTGCCAGAAAAACGATCCGTTTTTCTGGCACTGGAGGGTCCCTCTCCCTCCCACCCACCAATCCCCGGTTACTGAAGGGGTGAAAACCCCTTCAGTCACTTACCTGGGACAGCGGCGATGTCCCTCGCCACTGTCTCCGCCTCCGCGACGCTCCTCCTAATGATTACGTCGGCCGGTGGGCGAGACTAATCTCGCTCACCGGCCGAGGAGACCTAATGCGCATGCGCGGAAATGCCGCGCATGCGCATTACGTCTCCCCATAGGAAAGCATTGAAAAATCATTTCAATGCTTTCCTATGGGTTTTTGAGCGACGCTGGAGGTCTTCACACAGCGTGAGGACGTCCAGCGACGCTCTAGCACAGGAAACCTGTGCTAGAACCCAGGAAGTGACCTCTAGTGGCTGTCTAATAGACAGCCACTAGAGGTGGAGTTAACCCTGCAATGTAAATATTGCAGTTTATGAAAAACTGCAATAATTACACTTGCAGGGTTAAGGGTAGTGGGAGTTGGCACCCAGACCACTCCAATGGGCAGAAGTGGTCTGGGTGCCTGGAGTGTCCCTTTAACTGTACAAAAAAAAAATGAGGATTCTAAAGCAGGGACTAGAGAGAAAAGTGCATGCTGAAGCATTGCATTATAGGTGCTTCTTCCTGTCTTCAAATGGAGTTTATCCCATATATCATGTCTCGTGATTTCTCGATTTCTAAAATAAAATTGATCTGTCACGTAAGACACAAATTTTCCTTAATTTGTCTTGATTGTTTAAAACTGTTGATGCAATACTTTATTCAAATGGATTACAAAAATTAGAGACTGGATTGGTTAGCAATCAATTGCTTTTTAGGAAAATATAAATGTATACTGTAATATGTATTAAAATGTGGTGGGCCTGGGAAAATAGATTAGCCATCAGTACACACTGTTTTTCTCAATACTTTTTTTTTTTTTTTTACAATGTATACTAATAAATCCTTCTTAAATGATGAAATATTTTGAGGCTGCTGTAATGAAAATTAACATGAAAAAATGATCTATTTAGAGAGATTTAAGAGAAACGCCTAAGAACCATGAATCCTGGCATGCAGAAGATGGCCAAATTGAGACGGCAGCCTTAACTTAAACCTCCAGGGGGCAAAGCGTGTGCTTAACATATTTAACATCTGCCCTCATATTTCTAGAAACACATAGCAATGTAAGTCTGTACACTGTAATATTTCGACAGGACAGAGACCATCTGCTGTGCTCTGAGAAGTGTAGGAGGCATGCATTAGTACAAATGGCAAAAGACAGATGTATTTACACCTACTTGGTCAGCACCTTTAAGCAGTGCTGGAAGGAAACACGGCACTTTTTTTTTTTTTTAAAGCAGATGCTTAACCCCGTAATTTTGCCGAGAAATCCATGAAGGAACTCCTGTAACTCAATCGAGCTTTGAAACTGTCTGTCAATCCAAACGTGCTTCATCCACTAAATTAAATAGTTAATTAAAGGGGAAAACCTTTTTTTTTGTTTTGTTTTACAAATTATATGCAATAAATGGCGGTGTCTACTTGTGTTATGTAGGTCAATATTTTTTAACCATGGTTTTAAGAACCCGTTCTGTACCACTTTATTTACTTCCAGGGTTATTCAATCAATTTAAAATTAAATCAGCTGTTTGCCTACACTATCCGTTTGGATTTCAATTTAGTGAATAAACTCCTTAGTGAATATACCTCTTACGAACAGTGCCCATAACACCAATATTCTTCACAGTACAACGTGCTGCACAGGAACACTCATGGACAATTTCCAGAAATTTAGCTCTACAGACTAACAACTTGTATTAGTGCCATGTGATGACAACAGACTCATTTTGTATCAGTTAATTAATCATGACATACCTTCAGTTGCACTTCTGCTACATATACCGTATATACTCGAGTATAAGCCGACCCAAATATAAGCCGAGGCCCCTAATTTTACCCCCAAAAAATGGGAAAACTTATTGACTCGAGTATAAGACTAGGGTGAGAAATGCAGCAGCTACTGGTAAATTTCTAAATAAAATTAGATCCTAAAAAAAATATATTAATTGAATATTTATTTACAGTGTGTGTATAATGAATGCAGTGTGTGTGTATGAATGCAGTGCGTGTGTATGAATGCAGTGTGTGTGTATGAGTGCAGCGTGTGTATGAGTGCAGCGTGTGTATGAGTGCAGCGTGTGTATGAATGCAGTGTGAGTGTATGAATGCAGTGTGAGTGTATGAATGCAGTGTGAGTGTATGAATGCAGCGTGAGTGTATGAATGCAGCGTGTGTGTGTGTGTGTGTGTTGCAGAGCCTTGGTGGGGGGTGGGCAATTTTTTATTTTAATTTTTTTATTATTATTTATTATTTTTATTTATTTAATGTAATTATTATTATTTTTGTATTATTATTTATTATTTAATTATTATTTTTTATTATTACTAATTATTTTTTTTCGTCCCCCCTCCCTGCTTGATACATGGCAGGGAGGGGGGCTCTCCTTCCCTGGTGGTCCAGTGGCATTGGCAGTTCAGTGGAGGGGGGCTGGCAGAGCTGTAACTTACCTCTCCTGCAGCTCCTGTCAGCTCTCTCCTCCTCCGCGCCGTCCGTGCAGCTCCCTCTGTCAGCTCCCAGTGTAAGTCTCGCGAGAGCCGCGGCTCTCGCGAGACTTACAGTGGGAGCTGACCGAGGTGCTGAACGGACGGCGCGGAGGTGGAGAGAGCTGACAGGAGCTGCAGGAGAGGTAAGTTACAGAGGTCAGACGTTTCTTGTAGTTGGTCCACTCCTCTTGGCAGATCCTCTCCAAATCATTAAAGTTTCGAGGCTGACGTTTGGCAACTCAAACAGTCAGCTCCCTCCACAGATTTTCTATGGGATTAAGGTATGGAGACTGGCTAGGTCACTGCAGGACCTTAATGTGCTTCATCTTGAGCCACTCCTTTGTTGTCTTGGCTGTGTGTTTGGGTCATTGTCATTCTGGAATACCCATCAACAACCCATTTTCAATGCCCTGACGGAGGGAAGGAGGTTCTCACACAATATTTGATGGTACATGGCCCTGTTAATCGTCCCTTTAAAGCGGTGCAGTTGTCCTGTCACCTTAGCAGAAAAAAACCCCCAAAGCATAATGTTTCCACCTCCATGTATGATGGTGGGGATGGTGTTCTTGGGGTCATAGGAACCATTCCTCCTCCTCCAAACATGGTGAGTTGGGTTGATGCCACAGAGCTTGATTTTAGTCTCATCTGACCCCAACACTTTCACCCAGTTCTCCTCTGAATCATTCAGATGTTCATTGTCAAACTGCAGACAGGCCTGTACATGAGTTTTCTTGAGCTGCAGGATTTCAGTCCTTCATGGCGTAGTGTGTTACCAATTGTTTTCTTGGTGACTATGGTCCCAGCTGCCTTGAGATCATTAACAAGATCCTCCCGTGTAGTTCTGGGCTGATTCCTCACCGTTCTCATGATCATTGAAACTGCACTGGAGCAATTTAAATGGCGTCCAAGAGAAATGGAATTATTTAAAAGGTGCACTACTGAAGGCAACAGAAAATTGCATTAGGCTTGTCAGTAAAAGCAAAAAATTCAAGAAACCACTGTGGTACTCCGCAGATGTGGCCAAAATAGTAAAAAACAAAAAGTTAGCATTTAGTAATTATAAAAAAAAAAAACAGAGTGAGGAAGACAGAATGATCTATAAGATTAGGCAGAGAGAGGCTAAGCAAGTTATAAGAGCTTCCAAATCACACACAGAAGAGAAAATAGCACAGTCAGTAAAAAAGAGAACAAAACTATTTTTAGATACATAAATGAGAAAAGAAAAGTAAAACAAGGATTAGTTAGATTAAAAACAAAAGAAGGAAGGTATGTAGAAGAAGATAAAGGTCTAGCTGACTGCCTCAATGAATATTTTTGTTCGGTATTTACAGATGAAAATGAAGGAGAGGGACCTCAGTTAAGAAAAAAGATAAATGAGTTATTTATTACACGTGAGTTTACAGAGGAAGAGGTTTTATTTCAACTGTCAAAAGTAAAGACAAATAAGTCAATGGGACCTGATGGAATACACCCAAAGCTATTAAAAGAGCTTAGTGGTGTACTAGCAAAACCATTAACAGATTTATTTAACCAATCATTGATAAGAGGAGTAGTTCCAGAAGATTGGAAGTTGGCAAATGTTGTGCCCATTCACAAGGAAGGTAATAGGGAGGAGTCGGGCAACTATATGCCAGTAAGCCTTACTTCAGTAGTGGGGAAAGTGATGGAAACCATGTTAAAGGATAGGATTGTTGAACATCTAAAACACATGGATTTCAAGATCAGAGACAACATGGGTTTACTTCAGGGAGATCATGCCAAACTAATCTTATTGATTTTTTTGATTGGGTAACTAAAATTATAGATCAGGGTGGTGTAGTAGACATTGCTTACCTAGATTTCAGTAAGGCTTTTGACACTGTTGCACATAGAAGGCTTATCAATAAACTGCAATCTTTAAGTTTGGATTCCAATATTGTTGAATGGGTGAGGCAGTGGCTGAGTGACAGGCAACAGAGGGTTGTAGTCAATGGAGTATATTCGAAGCTTGGGCTTGTCACCAGTGGGGTACCTCAGGGATCTGTACTTGGACCCATTCTCTTTAATATTTTTATTAGTGATAGGTCTTGATGGTAAGGTATGTCTTTTTGCTGATGAAACTAAGATATGTAACAGGGTTGATGTTCCAGGAGGGATAATGCAAATCGCTAATGATTTAGGTAAACTAGAAAAATGGTCAGAGTTGTGGCAACTGACATTTAATGTGGATAAGTGCAAGATAATGCATCTTGGACGTAAACACCCAAGGGCAGAGTACAGAATATGTGATAGAGTCCTAACCTCAATATCTGAGGAAAGGGATTTAGGGGTGATTATTTCTGATGACTTAAAGGTAGGCAGACAATGTAACAGAGCAGCAGGAAATGCTAGCAGCATGCTTGGTTGTATAGGGAGAGGTATTAGCAGTAGAAAGAGGGAAGTGCTCATGCCATTGTACAGAACACTGGTGAGTCCTCACTTGGAGTATTGTACGCAGTACTGGAGACCGTATCTTCAGAAGGATATTGATACCTTAGAGAGAGTTCAGAGAAGGGCTACTAAACTGGTTCATGGATTGCAGGATAAAACTTACAAGGAAAGGTTAAAGGATCTTAACATGTAAAGCTTGGAGGAAAGACGAGACAGGGGGGATATGATAGAAACATTTAAATACATAAAGGGAATCAACACAGTAAAGGAGGAGAAGAAAGGGGCGGCGCCTAGCTACGGAGGAGATCGGTCGCATGCCGGCTGGGCTCCGAGCAACCAAGCGAGAAAATCCCACCAACAACCCCCTTCCAAGGGTTGAAACCACCCGTGGGGGATCGCAACAACACCACAAGCCCGATGGGGAGGAAAAATAAAAAAACTCAGGCCCGAAAAGCCCACGGTGGGCATGAACATCGATGAAATGTGGCAGCAGGCCCGAGGAGCCTCGAGCACCAATATGGCGTCCTTACACGGCGGCTGCTCTGACTTCTATGCCGAGACGTCGGATGAAGACGGAGAGGGCCTCTCCCCGGCAAGGCATAACTCACCGCCAGCCCAATCACAACAGCCGCCATCACCCGCGTGAGCATGGAGGCCATTAGGGAACTCATGGCGGAACACCACAATAAGATCTTGGCGGATGTTGCCTCAATTAGGGACATGCTGCGAGGCCTAACAGGGCGACTGGGAGCAGTGGAAAGCACCTCAAGCACCCACACCAGCCAAATCCAAAGGCTGCAAAAAGAGGTGCAGGAGATGAAACAGCGATCTATTCAAAACGACCTAAAATTGGCTGAGCTTGAAGACAAACGCCGCCTAAAACACCTCAAGCCCTACTGACTCCTAAGATAGCCAAAGCCATAACACTCTACGGCATTTTCCGTGTACCTAAGCCCATCAAAGCCCCTACCGCAGCCACAAGGGACGTGATCCTACAATTCCAGACCCTAAAGGACAGATCCGCAGTACTGGCGGCCGCTAGAAACCATCCAAATTACCTCTTTGAGGAGATGACTATCTCCTTCTATGCAGATCTCTCTGGGGCAACGCTGGCGTGGAGACAATCCCTGCGCCAGCTAACATCCCTCCTAAAGGCTCCCCACATTCAGTACCGCTGGGCCTCTGCCCATACCTTGCTGATTACCAAGGGCGGCACCACGATCACAGCGCGACACATACAAGAGGCAACAGCGATACTAGGACAGCTGGGTCTCCCCACAGACTTGTTATCACAGCAAGGACCATAAGAACGTACCGGGAACGTACCGGGAACCCACCGAACTGGGACACAGCCAGCGCAGCGGAATTTATCCCCAGAAGATTGACTGGACCAACCGGGGTTACAGGAGACTCCTGAATGATCTGCCAGGGTTTTTTTTTTTTCTTCATGTCATCTACTGGGACATTGCCCCCCACAAGTGAAACCCACTTCGGTCTAACACTCCTTAAACCTAGACTCTCACCTACCACATTTACACAGGTCACCCCCATGCTGGATGGGCCTTCCCACCCGGTGGGCATAGGCTGCATGAGCCAACATGCAAAACACACAGCGCAGGGCCCCAGCCTCTGCATTGTACACCTGCCGGGACATTGTTACCGCTGGCTACAACCTACAGCCCAGAACATTAACTACCGTAACAGCTAGATGCCTATATATACGCAACAGTTCAGTATAATGTTTCTAAATATAACAGTCATATAAGTGTACTCGTAACTTCTTACTCCGTTCGCATGCCAAAGATTACTGTATGAGTACTTTGACCTAGCATGTTATGCAATTTTTTTTAGTTCTTAGACCAGACTCCAGTGGTATTAATAGCGTGCATCACAGCTTGAAGTCAGTATGTTACAACTCACTCTTGGCGCATGACACTTCCATTCTTAAATTAAGCTACACACCATGCTCAATGTTAATTCTGCCTATAATTACCCACCATGTGCATGGTGTTCACCACTCACAGTACATAGAGACGACATATCACATGGTGTAATCCTCAACTTAATAAGTTCTATGTAAACGTTACTCTTCTATTTTACATTATATACCGCATTGAATTGCCTCCTAATTGTTCTACATCACTCTACAGTATAGCCTGTAGTTTCTAGTTTGACTAGCATGTTTACTATGCGTAAAAATGAGACAGGTTATCCAGGAGTATACCTATCACTATCAACTATATGTTTCAAGTTTTGCCATATGCACTAACTCCTTTACTTTTGTTGGCATTCTGTACCACATAGCACATTGTCTCAATGACAGAAAGATCTACAAAAAATAAAAATAAAAAAAATAAAAACGAAATATTAACCTTAAACAAGACCAAACTAATTGTAAGGTTGCCTAGCTTAACATGTTTAAACTTATTTACCAATGTTATAAAGCAGAATGTGCTGTTTACTCTGCCACGCTTTAAAATGCTAAAATGTTCGCCTGGTTTGTTTCTGTTTGCTTCAATCTTGCCAGGTGTTTTTTTTTTTTTTTTATTGTTTTGTTTTACCAGAATAATTTCTATTGTATTCATGATCCCAAAACATATTCCAGGTCTGTATTTCTCAGAGACCGTTTTCAGTAATTAATAAATATATTTATTTATTAAAGAGGTTTTCTAGATCTTTTAGCATCTAACACTTAATGTATCACTATTTAATTTTTTCGTGTATTGGTTACTTTGGTTGAGAACATAAACATTCTATTTCTATGTGTTGCTACGAATAATAATTGGATCTTGTCATTCATTACACAGTACAGTGTACATGTTTATTGGAATCCTTTGGTGCATTTGTATATATTATTTTAAGGTAATTTCTGTGTTTTATATAGGTACTGAGTACAATGTATTTCTGTGATATTTTATTATTTAGAAACATAGAATGTGACGGCAGATAAGAACCATTCGGCCCATCTAGTCTGCCCAATTTTCTAAATACTTTCAATAGTCCCTGGCCTTATCTTATAGCTAGGATAGCCTTATGCCATTCCCATGCATGCTTAAACTCCTTTACTGTGTTAACCTCTACCAATTCAGCTGGAAGGCTATTCCATGCATCCACTACCCTCTCAGTAAAGTAATACTTCCTGATATTATTTTTAAACCTTTGCCTTTCTGATTTAAGACTATGTCCTCTTGTGGTGGTAGTTTTTTTTTTGTTTGTTTGTTAAAATAAAGTCTCCTTTATGTATTTAAATGTTTCTATCATATCCCCCTGTCTCGTCTTTCCTCCAAGCTATAAATGTTAAGTTCCTTTAACCTTTCCTTGTAAGTTTTACCCTGCAATCCAGTAAAGAGTACTGGAGATATGGTCTCCAGTACTGCGTACAATACTCCAAGTGAGGTCTCACCAGTGTTCTGTACAATGACATGAGCACTTCACTCTTTCTACTGCTAATACCTCTGTACTCTGCCCTTGGGTTTTTACATCCAAGATGCATTATCTTGCACTTACCCACATTAAATGTCAGCTGCCACAACTCTGACCATGTTTCTAGTTTACCTAAATCATTTGACATTTGACTTATCCCTCCTAGAACCCTGTTACATATCTTAGTATCAACAGCAAAAAGACATACCTTACCATCAAGACATTCTGCAATATCACTAATACAAATATTAAAGAGAATGGGTCCAAGTACAGATCCCAGAGGTACCCCACTGGTGACAAGCCCAAGCTTCGAATATACTCCATTGACTACAACCCTCTGTTGCCTGTCACTCAGCCACTGCCTTACCCATTCAACAATATTGAAATCCAAACTTAAAGATTGCAGTTTATTGATACGCTTTCTATGTGCAACAGTGTTAAAAGCCTTGCTGAAATCTAGGTAAGCAATGCCTACTGCACCACCCTGATCTATTATTTTAGTTACCCAATCAAAAAAAAAAAAAAAAAAAATCAATAAGATTAGTTTGGCATGATCTCCCTGAAGTAAACCCATGTGATTTTAGATGTTCAACAATCCTATCCTTTAACATGGTTTCCATCACTTTCCCAACTACTAAAGTAAGGCTTACTGGCCTATAGTTGCCCGACTCCTCCCTATTACCTTTCTTGTGAATGGGCACAGCATCTGCTAACTTCCAATCTTCAAGGACTCCTCCTGTTAACAATGATTGGTTACATAAATCTGTTGGTTTGGCTAGTACACCACTAAGCTCTTTTAATAACTTTGGGTGTATTCCATCAGGTCCCATTGACTTATTTGTCTTTACTTTTGACAGTTGAAATAGAACTTCTTCCTCTGCAAACTCACATGTTACAAATGACTCATTTGTCCTTTTTCCTAACTGAGGTCCCTTTCCCTCATTTTCATCTGTAAATACTGAACAAAAATGTTTATTGAGGCAGTCAGCTAAACCTTTATCCTCTTCTTCTTTTTTTACTGACTGTGCTATTTTCTCTTCTGTTTGTGATTTGGAAGCTCTTATAACTTGCTTAGCCTCTTTCTGCCTAATCTTATAGATCTGTCTATCTTTGTTACTCTGTTTTTTTTTTATATAATTACCAAATGCTAACTTTTTTGTTTTGTACTATTTTGGACACATCTGTGGAGTACCACAGTGTTTTTTTTTTTAATTTTTAGCTTTTACCAACAAGCCTAATGCAATTTTCTGTTGCCTTCAACAGTGCAACTTTTAAATAATTCCATTTCTCTGGGACTCCATTTCAATTGATCCAGTCTGATAATGACTCCTTTACACATATTCTAATTTTAGAAAAGTCTGTTTTTCTAAAGTCTAAAACCTTTGTTTTTGTATACTGTGACTTAGTGACTGTTCTTATATTAAACCACATTAACTGATAATCAAAACTAAACTTTCACCTACAGTAATATCTGATTATTCTGATACCAAATCTCCATTTGTTAACACTAAATCTAGTATGGTGTCTTCATGAGTTGGCTCCTCAATGACTTGTTTTAGAGACAATCCCAGTTGGGAGTTTAGAATGTGTCTGCTCCTGGCACAAGCAGCTATTTTGGTTTTCCAATTCACCTCAGGCAGATTGAACCCACCCATGATGATAACTTCCCCTTTCATTGTCATTTTAGCTATTTCCTCAACTAGTAGATTATCGAATTCTTCTATTTGTCCTGGGTACCTATAAATCACACCTACATGAGTTACTGTGTGATTACCAAATTCTAACGTAACCCAAACGGCAGTGCCTTTGCAACAGTTCAATCCTGAGATTGTTTACCGGATAATTTACAGATCTCAGACTTCAAAAATACAATATCCTGCTGCAATATAGAGAACTGTCTACATCCAAATCTCCAAAAAGTGGATTGTGGAAGTGGAACAAATGCATAACAACTATTACGCTGAACTTAGTCTGCCATTTTAATGAGGTGAGTAATTTAAAACAAACAAAATCTTATTTTGTATACCTCCGATTACCACCAGAATATCTCCAGTCACACACTTTGAAGCAGCAGTAGATGTAGCAACCAAGCTATATTATCCACGCTAATGACCAAAACCCTTATATAACTCCTAAAAGCACCACCTATTTGGAATGTTTTAACACCTGCATAGGCCTATGCTTTTTTGCAAACAATATCTAATTAACCAACAATCAATAGCATACACCTAGCTAATCAAATGCCTTACCAATTACCAACAGGAAATCAAACCTTGTGCAATCAGTAACCTTTTCCTATAGATGAATCTTACCTGTAACAGTAATAAGAAAACTCTTAGCAAAATCTTAGACAGTTTAAGAATCTTTAAAACTCTCCAGAATATATCCAATCAAACACTTAGAAGCAGCACTTAGATGTAGCAACCAACCAACACTCATTGGATATCCTCTACTTAGCCATAGCTGACCTAACTCACTAAATATTCTCTAAGTTTGCCTTTCCACTCTTTCTATGTCCTGAGACTTTTCTACTGCCGTACTAGACCACCTATTTCTTATATAGCTTTCAAATCCTGGCCATGATAACAATATGAACCTAACAAACTCAATAATAATATGAGAGTATGTAACGGAACGCAGTATATTAGTCCACGATATCCGTTGGTATCCTCAGGAAATCCACAGTCAAGACAGAAAGCACGGCAATATTCCCCATCCTCCCAATAACCGGACGAAACACAGTTTGGGAGTCAACTAACTCGCTTTATTCACAGACTTCCGTATTTATGCAGTTCCCCGTGCAAGGGGTTTCCTTACAGTTATTACAGGGGATTTCTCCCATCAGGCATTGCAATTATCCCAACAGGCATTGCTGCACGAGGGGGATACTCCCACTAAAATGGACGATTAAGTGGATTATCCCCTCGTGGAGCAAAACCGACAATTTATACAGAAATCTGTAGTTTATCCATTACAGCTCGCTTTTAGATGAATGACCGTTCGGTAGATAGCTGGGGTCGGTGGGCACATTTAGTGAGAATACCGCTCCGATCCCAGCTAAACTAACCGAACGCCGCACAAAATACATCCAAACAGGGAATTCGGTCTAAAAGTACCGAATATGTATGGGGCACATAATGTACTAAACGCGGTACTCCACACCGCTCTGGAAGTCCAGCGGTGTTCGAATCATTGAGTAGCCGTTTTCGGTTCCAGGCTCTCGACGACCGAACACCGCTGCAGAGACAAAGGATCCAAGATGGCCGACCGCCGCATGGTCGGTAGCCGATCGGCGGCCACCAAGGAGAGCCTTTAAATACCGATTGCACCCGGAGTGCAATCGGTTACTTGGTGCCACACGACTGGTGAAGGTGTGGTCTACTTGGGGAGCCCATATTCGTACGGCGAACGGCTGTACATAGCATTATCACAGGTAACAACTTGCAGTATACATTCAGCCTATGGACAACATACGATACATATAAGTCAGAAGTGGCTGGGTTTGCCACAATGCTCCCCCAGAACCAAGCCGGCATACACAGTCTGATCCCAACGGATCGGCTTGGGGATGTCCGGGGGAGTACTCACAGATCATTTTTCTAATTCTGTTTGTCTGGATAACCCGTCGGCGTTACCGTTTTGTTTTCCTGGTCGGTAGTGGATGGTAAAGTCAAAGGGCTGCAGCGCCAAACTCCAGCGCAGCAGCCTGGCATTGTCTCCAGATACACGGTTTAGCCATACCAACGGGTTATGATCTGTGAGTAAGGAAAAAGGTTGTCCATACAAATACGGCTGTAACTTTTTAAGGGCCCACACCACGGCCAGGCATTCTTTCTCAATGGTGGCGTAGCTTACTTCGCGGGGTAATAACTTGCGGCTTAAGTAGGCTACGGGATGTTCTCCGCCATCGGCTCCCACTTGGCTCAGCACTGCCCCCAATCCAAACATTGAAGCGTCTGTGTGGACAAGAAATCTTTTAGTTGGATCAGGAGCCATTAACACAGGAGCATTAGTTAGTGCGGTCTTGAGCTGTTGGAATGCCTGCTCACACTCTGGGGCCCAGACAACCAGTCGGGGAAGGTTCTTTTTGGTCAGGTCCGTCAGGGGTTTGGCCAGGGTACTGTAGTCGGGTACAAATTTCCTATAATACCCTGCAGTCCCTAGAAACGCTAGCACCTGGGTTTTGGTCCTGGGGGTAGGCCACTTGGCCACGGCCTCAATTTTGGCTGGCTCGGGTCTCTGCTGCCCACACCCTACTCGGTGTCCTAGGTACTGCACCTCGGCCATCCCTATGTGGCACTTACTCGGTTTCAGCGTTAACCCCGCTCCCCCAATACGATCTAGGATCGCCCCTATATGTTGGAGGTGATCTTCCCAAGTCTGGCTGAAGATGGCTATGTCGTCCAGGTAGGCACAGGCATAGTCCTGGAAGCCGTCCAGTAGTCGATCTACCATCCGCTGAAAAGTAGCCGGAGCGTTTTTCATCCCGAAGGGCATGACCTTGAACTGGTACAGGCCAAACGGGGTGACAAACGCCGACTTGGGGATGGCATCATCGGCTAAAGGAATCTGCCAGTATCCCTTACATAAGTCAATTGTAGTGAGATACTGGCCCCGTGCCATTTTATCTAGCAGTTCGTCTATACGGGGCATCGGGTAGGCGTCAGACACGGTCTTGTCATTCAGCCTCCGGTAGTCAACGCAGAATCGGGTCGTGCCGTCCTTTTTAGGTACCAGGACTACCGGCGATGCCCAGGGGCTATCGGAGGGCTCGATAACCCCTAACTGCAGCATCTCATCCAGCTCGGCCTTCATATGAGTCCGGACTGATTCCGGGACCCTATATGGGGCCTGCCGCATAGGTAGCTGTCCCGGGGTTTCAACCCGGTGGGTGGCCAGCGGAGTGTACCCAGGTACATTAGAGAACGTAGCCCCTTTAGCTACGATCAGCGCCTGTATCTGGGCACGCTCACGAGGGCTTAGCCGCTCCCCCAGTTGAACCCCCCGGGAGGGCTCTACCGGCTCTTCCTGTTCTAGCAGATCAGGTAATGGTAAGTTCTCCTGATCTTCCATGGCTGAGGCACAGATTGCCGTCACATCCTCTATCCGCTCGTGGTAGGGTTTGAGCAGGTTGACGTGAAGCATGCGTCTCTTCCCTACCCCGGAGCAGGGGCCAATCACATAGGTAGTGTCGCATCGCTGCTCCACTACCTGGTATGGGCCTTGCCAGATGGCCTGCAGCTTATCGGCGCGGACAGGTTTTAAAATTAAAACCTTCTGCCCCACTTGAAAGCTGCGGTCTCTGGCTCCCCTATCGTACCATCGCCGCTGACGTTGTTGGGCCGCCTGGAGGTTGGTGTGTACGGCCTGGGTTAGCGCCTCCAGTCGGTCTCGGAACTCCAGTACGTACGATACTATAGGGGTTTCGCTAGCGATACTCTCCCCCTCCCAGTGTTCCCTAATTAAGTTTAAAGGTCCCCGTACTCTCCTCCCGAACAGTAGTTCGAATGGGGAGAACCCGGTCGATTCTTGGGGAACCTCTCTATACGCAAAGAGCAGGTGAGGTAGAAACCTCTCCCAGTCTTTGTGGGTCTCCCCGAACGTCCGAAGCATCTGCTTCAGCGTCCCATTGAAGCGTTCACATAGTCCATTGGACTGGGGGTGGTAGGCTGAATTGACTATGGGCTTAATGCCACACACTTTCCACATCTGTTGGGTAACCTCAGCAGTAAATTGGGTGCCCCGGTCAGATATTATCTCCTGGGGGAACCCTACTCGGGAAAATACTTTTATGAGAGCTTCCGCCACGGTTTCAGCGTGAATGTTAGAGAGGGCTACCGCTTCGGGATATCGGGTGGCGTAGTCCACCACAGTTAAAATATATTTCTTCCCAGAAGGACTGGGTTTTGGCAGGGGCCCTATTATATCGACCGCGACCCTGCTGAAGGGTTCGGCGATAATGGGAAGGGGACATAACTTGGCCTTGTGGCGATCCCCTCGTTTTCCTACTCTCTGGCAGACGTCGCAGGACGTGCAATATTGTCGCACATCCTGTGAGATTCCGGGCCAGAAAAAGGCGTGCGTTAGGCGGTACCGGGTACGGGTCATCCCTAGGTGCCCTGATAAGGGGATATCATGAGCAATTCTGAGCAGCTCCTGCCTATACTTCCGAGGTACCACTAGTTGTTTGTTCGTTAAGGTGACGGACCCCCCCACGTCTTTGGCCGTGACACGGTACAGTAACTCTTTTTCCCACGTGAAATGCTCCCCCTCTAGCCCGGCCTGGACAGCTTGTGCCCGGTCCCTATAGACTTGTAGAGTGGGATCGGTCTGTACTTCGGTGATAAAGGTAGTCGGGGTATCCCAGGATATGTAAGTCGGGTGAGGGTCGTGGTCTCTTACCTGAGCCTCAGAGTGTATCGGTGTAGCCGTGGTGCGTGCCTGTTGCCGTGTGGTTACCGGATGGGCTTCCTGGTAGGGTGCCTGAGGAACAAAGGCAGAGGTCATCTGACCCAAATCATTCCCTAACACAACATCTGCTGGTAAGTTCTGCATTAGTCCCACTTCTATTGTCCCCTCTCCCGCACCCCAGTTCAAATGTACTTTCGCCGTGGGTAGCCGGTATACAGCTCCCCCGGCTACCCGAACGGCCACTGATCCGCCGGTATGCGTGCCCTCCGAAACCAAATGGGGGGCTACCAGGGTTAAGGTAGCTCCCGAATCTCGCAGACCCTGCACTTCGGTCCCCTCCAGAGTTACCAGTTGTCGGTGATGTTGCCGGTTATCAGTGGCTCGGACCGACATGACCTCGTGCAATATGCCCAGAGGTTCCTCCGCCTGCACACTCCATACATCCTGAGTGGCGGGGTCCCTCTGGTAATGGTGAGCAGCCGCCCTGGGTGCGGGGTTTGGACGGCCCTGATTCCAGGTGGGCCGGCTGCGATTCTGGTTGCACTCTCGGGCCATATGCCCCCATTGTTTGCAGGAATGGCATTGGATGTTTGCCCGCCCGTTGTATCTGGACGGTGGCGGTATCTGTCCTTGTGAGGGACGGAACGGGGCAGCGGTGGGTGCTAGGGGTGTTGTAGCGCTAGGTAGTCCTGGGGGTCGGGAGTAGCTTTTGGCTACGGGTCCCTGGGGTCTCCGGGCATCGAAATGTTGATCGGCCAATCTAGCCGCTTCCGTTAGGGTAAGGGGTTTCCTATCCCGTACCCATTCTTGCGTCTCCGGGGATAGTCCATTAAAAAATTGTTCCAGCAACATCAGCTGGCGCAATTCCTCCATGGTGGTGGCGTTGCTGGCCTGGATCCACCCTTGGGAGGCTTGATCTAATTTGTGTGCCCATTCTGCGTGCGAATCTCGCTCTGGTTTGCGTAAGTGTCGGAACTTGCGCCGGTATGCCTCCGGGGTAATGGCATACCTCTCCAAGATTGCACGCTTTACTTTGGCATAATCTTTGCTGTCCTCACTGGGTACAGCACGGTACGCTTCGGCTGCCCGACCTGCTAGTTTGCTTGCTAGCAGTTGCACCCATACGGACCGTTCTAGCTCATGCAGATCACACAGTCTTTCAAAGTCCTGCAAGTACCCGTCTATCTCGTCCTTTTCCTCGCAAAAAGCCCTGAAGGCCTGGTACGGGATCTTGGGCTTTACTGGGTTGTAGAGTGACCCTGGGTTTGACTCGGTTCGAGCCAGGGTGTGTTGCGGGCTGTGTGCCATAACGTATTCCTGCACATTTGCCATTACCATATTTAACATGGCATCTGATACCGGTTGCGGCAAAAACGCTAGCCTGGTCCTCATCTCTCTTTCATAGAGTGTTTCCTCCATAACTACCGGGGGGGTAGCGCTGCGGGCTTGGTCTCCCTCCATCAGCTCGGCAATGATTGTCGCCTTGTTTTTGCTGCTGGCTACTTTCCCTCTGGCTTCCAGTAGTTCCTTTAACGTCTGTCGCTTCAGTATGGTATAGTCAATCTCCATACGAATTGCCTTTGCTTTCCTCGTTCGGTAGTTCCAGTTACACGAACTCTGTTTTTCGGCTGTAAGGTTCGGATCCCGTCGCTTGCCACCAATTGTAACGGAACGCAGTATATTAGTCCACGATATCCGTTGGTATCCTCAGGAAATCCACAGTCAAGACAGAAAGCACGGCAATATTCCCCATCCTCCCAATAACCGGACGAAACACAGTTTGGGAGTCAACTAACTCGCTTTATTCACAGACTTCCGTATTTATGCAGTTCCCCGTGCAAGGGGTTTCCTTACAGTTATTACAGGGGATTTCTCCCATCAGGCATTGCAATTATCCCAACAGGCATTGCTGCACGAGGGGGATACTCCCACTAAAATGGACGATTAAGTGGATTATCCCCTCGTGGAGCAAAACCGACAATTTATACAGAAATCTGTAGTTTATCCATTACAGCTCGCTTTTAGATGAATGACCGTTCGGTAGATAGCTGGGGTCGGTGGGCACATTTAGTGAGAATACCGCTCCGATCCCAGCTAAACTAACCGAACGCCGCACAAAATACATCCAAACAGGGAATTCGGTCTAAAAGTACCGAATATGTATGGGGCACATAATGTACTAAACGCGGTACTCCACACCGCTCTGGAAGTCCAGCGGTGTTCGAATCATTGAGTAGCCGTTTTCGGTTCCAGGCTCTCGACGACCGAACACCGCTGCAGAGACAAAGGATCCAAGATGGCCGACCGCCGCATGGTCGGTAGCCGATCGGCGGCCACCAAGGAGAGCCTTTAAATACCGATTGCACCCGGAGTGCAATCGGTTACTTGGTGCCACACGACTGGTGAAGGTGTGGTCTACTTGGGGATCCCATATTCGTACGGCGAACGGCTGTACATAGCATTATCACAGGTAACAACTTGCAGTATACATTCAGCCTATGGACAACATACGATACATATAAGTCAGAAGTGGCTGGGTTTGCCACAGAGTAACAATAAACAAAGAGAGCCCTGCTGACTCTGATTAAAAAAAGTCTGCATCAAATGCTAGGGAGCCAAGGCAATCTGATGACAATGAGCTACTGGAACAAGCCATCCGTTGACACAAAGTGAGAACCTAGACCTGCTTGACTGCTACTACAACAGCAGACCTAATAAGAGCGGTTACATGAAGCATTTGTGGGAACTTTGGATGATTGCACAGTGTTTGAAAATTTCCATTAGGAAGCAAGTGTCACAACTGGAATTAGATGGACTACATCATACATATACCATAAGGAAGACATTCCCATACCCACACCTATACTTACAGAGGGTTCCAACCTGAATTTCCGCCCCAATATGGCATAGCACCATATTATCATATCATATCATATTATGATTATAGACCACCGGACAAGATTACCACTGATACGATTACCAAAGTTCACTGGAAAACTGTCACCACAGGGTTTGAGTCTTAGTTTTCTAGTGGTGAGCTGATTGATGTTATGTTGTTTTACAGGACTTGTTTTTTTATTTTTTTTCTTAATCTGTGGTGGTAACTTTTGTTCTGGGACTCTGATGGTAACTTGCATTGTACTGCTCTAAAAGTTTAATAAAATGTATAATATTATCCATAATAAATATTTGTGGTAGGGGACAAAAGCCATAATAATGCAAAGTCGGTTGTGGTGCAAAGTTCAAGTACCCCTGTAAATAAAAAAGATAATAAAGAGGGCACACCAGGGAAGTAAGATAAACAACGGCCCAGGGTGGGTGAGATAAACAACGGCCCAGGTAAGGAGGTTGACTGGGCTTAAATAGAATAGTCGGGTTAACCCCTCCCACAATTCCAGATTACTATATATATATATATATATAATTGGCTCAGAGAGCTCGACTGATGCCAGTGAATAAACATTAGGAGTTAATTGGTTTAGGCTTAAGGGAGACTTGCGGATATGGGATATTTCTCTTCAAGGTAATATTGGGTTGGTGGGATTCTATGTATAATCTCAAACAAACAATCAAAAAGGATAGGTAAACTGCAACGATTTGGAGTCACCTAAAATGGGAGTTAAACTGAGTAATAATGTCAGAGCATGAGAAGACAGGTTAGAAACATGACTCTTTAAGTTAAAACTAGAATTTCCAGGTTTGACCATGAACAAAACTGAAGTTATTGCAAGATTTAATAAAATTGAAGTCGAAAGCACAACAGGCGAACCATGTGGTCATTTTGTTTGTATATTTCATTGCAAAGTATGTTTTTTTGTTTTGTATTAAGATTGCAGAACATTAATATAACAGGGTGATCCTTAAATTATCCTTTGATCCTAGAATGATTTGCAAAGGATAACTGTGGTCCCTTGTCATGCAAGTCTCTGGAGATGGTGTGAAGTAGTGGTGTCACTTTTCTTGTTGCCCATATTTTTCTTGAATGCAGTGACATTCCAAAATGTGAGAGTCAATGGCATTCTTCTCCTTAAAAGCAAAACGTACAATGCAGCTCAATAAAGAATGGACATTTCTGAAACTTTTTGAGGTAATTAGACTTTTATGTACCGTAAGTGAAATTCTATCCTTACTCACAGAACAGGGGGAGAAAATAGCCTGTGATCTTGAATCTCGGCATAGATTTTATCATTTTAATTTTTCCCATCCTATATGTACTACTTGTTCAGAACATCCTCTGGATCTGTTTGAAGTTTTTTTGTTTTGTTTTTTTTATCTCTTCAGGGAGAAGTTAATATCTTCCAGGCTCTTTTGTTCTGCAACGAGATTGGGAACACTTTCCGTATATTGCAATAACAATAAGAATAAGAATATAAAGATTAAGGAATAATGCAGAAAAAAAAAAAAATAGTTGATGAAAATGAAACCACTCTAACCCCTTATGGAAATACATTTTCATTATTAAAAAGTGTTTTTATCCTGCTTTCATTAGATGAGTCTTTTAATAATTATTTAAATAAAAAAGGTATATTTAAAAAAACAAAAAAAAAAACTCAAATATGTTTTATTATTAAAGATTTGACACCAGATATGTGTGTAGCAAAATTCTAGATCGCCCCTATTGTTATCTAAGTGGTAAAGAAATTTCAAAGGAGAGGGAAATAAAATAGATAAAGATTATCGTAAGTAACATAATAAAACATGCCAACATATCTATCTATCTATCTATCTATCTATCTATCTATCTATCTATCTATCTACCTATCTACACACACACAAAGCAACAGCCAATATATTACAATTCATTTTTTATTAGATATAATTTCGGAATGGCAAGCTTTCGGGACATCCTCCCTTTCTCAATTCTAAAGCATTTCTATTAAAATAGGGAAAATAAAGTAAATCAAAATCTATATAGTAAGACACTAAAACAACATGTCCATTGTTTTTTTTTTTTTTGTTTTCTTTTTCGATTTGTGCTTTATCAAGTAAGGACTTCATTTGCAATGTTATAGATGCTCAAATCATTAAATGTGTGGGTTTATTTCAGTAAATAGTAAGAGCTCACTTAATGCACAAGCTGCTGGATGCTATCCACATCCCATTACATATATTTAATATCCTCCGTAAACTTTTTTGATGTTTTTTTTTTCTATGCTAAAATTACATTTTTAAAAATGAAACATAAAGCACAGTTGTTAATGATTTGTTTTATGTGAAAATGTTTAGGAAAACTGAAAGTTAGTGGGATAAATCACGGCTTACAAATACATTTCAGAAGTACACCAAGCACCATAACCGATATAGCCACTGAGGGAGCCCTGCGTAGCAAAACTTAATACAGGGAGCTTGTGGCTCTCCGTACTCAGTAGAGTTAAGGCAGTCCCCAGGAAAGAAGTCAAGCTGCTTGACTACTTACAGTGGAAGGCATCAAGGCACTCTTGGCACCATAACCACTATAGCAATATATAGGAAGTAATGATTTTTAATGCACTACTTCTAGTAGAATCACATAATACATATTAACTCAGCTGCCACTAGCAATGGCTGTGAGTAAAAAGGCATTGTCTAGGGAGACTTCAGTGTGGTACTTTCACCCATTTGTTGGCGTACAGCACTGAGTTGGGGCCCTGGTAGATGAAGCAACAGGAACTCAAGAGAATCATCCGGACTGAGATTGCAGTGGCTACGAGGGACAACTTAATGTAAGTAAACCTTACCACCCCTGAACCCCCAGAACACTGTATAGGGAGTGTTGATATCACTATTGGTGTGTTTGTTTGTTTTTGGCAAAATATACAAAGACCCTATAATTCTATTTAACAAGTAGCACCCTTATAGGATACTCAAACAGTCTCCATGCTTTTCACCTGAAAGAAGAATCTGATAATCTTGCTCATTCCAAGCGGGTTTTGTTACTGCACTTATTTCATTGTGTTTTGGGTACTACACTTGAATCAAATTTCCTTGATCCCATTGATGCCATATGATGAACTGGTGAGGGCAAAATATCCCCATAAGGCAGAACAGGAAGTTTCCACCCAACTCTAGTAACCAACAAAATATTAGTTGCATTGACAGGACTAACTGGAAATGTACCTCCAAACAGATGTTTAGAGATGTTATACAGTTGAAAGGCCAGTGCAGGAACAGTAAAAGTAGAGGGGCAGACAACTAATGTTCAAAATTGAAAGACTATGTAGGATGGCAAAGATATGATCAACCGTAGAAAACAAAATAAAAAAAAAAACACAGACTGTGAGTGAATTATTATGAAATGTAAGTGGTTGCATTTGTCTTCTGGATTTGTGTTCCCAAATCTTAAACATATTACTTTAGGGATAGGGACACATCTTGCAGCTCATGTTGGATGGCCATCCAGCAATACCCAGAATCCAGTTTTCAAAGAAAACCAGTACTTTACAACCCTCATTGTCACTATATCTACAGTTCACTGCTTCAAAAAAACATGAAAAAGCGCAGGATGATGCTAAGCATTTTGGTTAAAGACTTAGCTGTATATGATATTCTAGAAGTTCTTAACCCCATGTGTGGAACTTCAGTAAAATGTTGCTGTAAATGACCCAAACATGTGAAATCAATGAACCTCCGGTAACACCACCACCACCACAAGTAACAAGTTTGCATTTAAAAAAAAATTATATTTGTAACCTACATGAACTGTTTTACTCAGTGAAAGGATCTTCATAACCCTTGCTTCTTTCTGCAAGTTTGTTTTTTCCTTTTTTTTTGGTTTCTCAAACTTTGTGTCATCATAACAGTTATTTATAATAATACATTTATTGAAATCCCAACTTTTAATCATGCCGTTTCTCTTTGAAATATTATTTGTTACCCTGAGCTTAATATTGCTAATTTTCATACTTTAATACCTCACTAATGGCTTCATTGATTCTGCAACAAGAGCTCATCACCATGTGCACACAATCTAAACAATTGATGCAAAGAGCATACTTACCTGATGGTGCTGAGTGCTTGTGTTATTCAGCAGTTGTAGCGTGTGAATAGAGGCACAGCTGGGGGAATTACTGCATGAAAACAGTAATGTTCAAGTTAGGCCAGATTTGGATAGCTCTTGGTGCGTTGCCCATTTCTTGTTTCTGGCTATGAGTGTCTGCTTTTCAAAGGGGCAGACTTACAAAAAATACAGCTCTGGAGCAAAGATTCAGCCATTAGAGTCGCATTAACATAAAACAAAGCTGTGATCACAGAAGCTAAAATATGGCTTTCAAGCCATCTCAAGTCCTTGGAAAGCTATTTTTTAAAATTTGTTTTTGTTTTTTTTATTTAGTTTTATATTTTGGCTGTGTGTTTGCAATTTAGTCCTTGGAGCAGTGCTGTAATCACTAACTGCATCCTGGATTTGTTTTCTTTCCCACTCTCTTGTTCTCTTTTATGGCTCATTCTCCCTTCATGCAAAGAAACTATTTGCAACAGATTAAAAAGGTATAAGAGGGAGGCTTTTTCTCTTTGTCTCTGTAAGTAGATGTGAAGTGCTAGGTCTCTTGTGAAAGGAGTAAGACAAATTCCCATCTTAACCCCTTTCACCCTAGTTGCGATCTTTCATTCTATGGTATATTCCACGGCATTGAAAACAAATAGTGTTGTTTACATGGCCCTATGAAAGCAATGAATGAAATCATTAATTACGCTTAAAAAGAAGTAAATTGTGTAAAACATACTATTACCTTGGTTAAATCAATTGACTATGCCATAAGTTTAAAAATACTGAATTTGTGATTAGGAAATGATGTGACGTGTCCTTACATATTAGCATTATTTCTATCTAATCAATCTATAATTACTTCTTAAAATATGATTGCTTTCCCCCAAGGCGGATAACTCCTAATTTCATTATGATTTTTAACCCATTTTTGTGATCACTGAAAACGTGTTGAGAAGTAGGTTGGGTATTTTAAACTGTATCACAGTTATCCTTGAGTGACCAGTGCATACTCAGATAAGATGTTACCGTTGTTTCATTGAGGTATTCACTACTCTTGTCTTGTTGGCAGGAGGAGGAAGTACATGCTGCAAATTATATTATTATTAGCATTTATTAGCACCAACTTATTTTGCAGTACTTTACAATATTCTTAAGGGTGAATGTAACAAGACAAGCGGTTACAGATTTTGATATGGATGGTAGGTTGATGAGAACTTACAGTCTAGAGAAGGTGGGATATAAAAACACTATAGGAAATCCTAACTAACACAGGGTAGTTTATGCTTTCAAAATCATAATTTAAAATTATATGATTTAAAAATGTGAAAAGCCCACTTTTTCATGACTGCATCGTAAATTATTTTTCACGGCACTATAGACATTTATATACATCTAGACTATTTCAAAGAATAAACTCAGAATAAACTTCATATCCCGGCATTATTATGAACAACAGTGACATGGCACCCATACCACTTGAGAAGAAGTGGTCAAGGTGCCTATAGTGTTCCTTTAATGAGTATCCACTGCATTCCTCCGAAGCTCCGACCCTATGCCAAATGTCAAGCCTATTTATAGTCATATATATTTAAAGGGACTCTCCAGGCAGAGTCTTTTACTCACCTGGTTCCAGCGCCGGGAGCCTTGTGAAGACGCGCCCCCTATTTCGTCAAAATGACAAAATAGGCGGGCGCGAGCAGGGAGCAATCAGACGCTTCCATTTGGAAGCGTCATTGCTCCCTTGTGCGCATGCGCGGCTTCGCCGCACAAGCGCACATACTTCAGAGGGCGGCATTCATGCCGCCCTATGAAGTCCTGAGTGCACTACCACGCATGTGTGCGGTGTGCGCGGCCGCGAGCTGAGCTGACAGACAGCTCAGCTCGCGGTCTTTGCCCGCCCCTTCTCCTCTCTGACAGGCTGGAGAGAGAAGGCGCGCACACAGTGCCTTCTCTCCCCTGCACACGTCAGACGTATCTTAATACGTCTGACGTGTACAGGGCCTTTTTAGGGCCGTACATGATAGAAAGTCCCTCTGGTGGCCGTCTGAGTGACAGCCACTGGAGGTATTCCTATCAATCAATGTAAACACTGTATTTTCTCTGAAAATACAGTGTTTACATTAGATTGCCTGCAGGGAGCTATAGATCTCACCTGAACAAATACATTAAGCTGTAGTTGTTCAGGTGACTAAAGTGTCCCTTTAAACCCAAGGAAAATTTGAGTTATGTATTTTGTCATGAAAAATATTATAGTTATTGCAATTACTTCTTTCCATGTGTATGTACATTGAGCTATCCAGATAACTAGCAAATATTTAGAATATGAGTTATTCAGAAATTTGTTCACCTAGACAATTGTTTATATATTGTGGAGATGAATTGTAAAAATTTGCATAGTATATTTACACTATGGCAAGGCTGACCAGCACCCACTACCCTTCTTTTGGTTGAAAAAAAGAAAAAAAAAAAAAGATCTGCAGAATTGCAAAAAATGTATTACTTTTATTGGTGGTTTTGTGGTTTTGTTCTATCAAAAAATGCATCCATTTTTAGTCATTAATACATTGCAAAATGTTAAGCTTGTGTAGGGGGTGGAGTGGTTTTCACCTGGTTTTCTTGTTTCACGGTTTCATTGTTTGGGCCCCTATTTGTTTTTATCATGTTCTTATGGAGAGTATGTTAGTCTAATATAACTAGGGAATTAGTCTTGTTCAGTAGTGCTTCTCTTCTCCTTTTCTGCCACCATGCTCGACAGAGCAATCTAGTCATTATCTAGCCCAAGAAGGGGAACCTACTGAGGTACATTTGACTATATGTCCCTCTAAGTCCACAGGATAATGGGGGAAAAAGCATCAATTGATTCCATTAATATTAGTTTAAAAGAAATTATGTTGCACAGTTCTACTGTTGCAAGCTAACATGAAAAAACAAATCTGTTTTGTAGTTAATTTAATGCCATTTTGATAATTGCTAAAATAGTTCTTCATGAACCCATTCATTGTGACATTGGTTCGTGATTGTTGTCAAGCATGGCCATCTGGTTCTGTCAATGCATGGATAGGCTGTCTTATCACTTGTCTATGCCCATTTCACAAATGCACCAGGAAGATATTGCTTTATCAAGCAAATGTGATAAAGTATAGCCAAAAGTAGTTAATGCTTTAAAGTTTGAAAATCTCATATATAGTTTTATTTTCCTTCCCCATATAGTTACATATATAAAGTAAACTAACCATTATCGTGTTTAGGGAAATAAAACTGTAGAGATGAGTTGAGGGAAATGCCTTTTATAATCCCAGCATTTAATATGAAGAGGAAATCAATTAGCTCAACTGCAGTTATAGCTCAACTTGCTATTCCCCCCTGTGAGGTTCATAAAATTAGTACTATTGAATTAGGCAAACACTATTCACATGTCATATTTGTATCCAGGGCGAATCATGGTAAAATCCTTAATTATTATTGACAAAAATCCCAATTTCATGTATGCATGTATATTCTAATGAAGTAAACAGTGTTTTATAATTAAAAGTGAAATTTGACTTTATATACATACTATTTTATTTCACTGTTAAGAGTTCACACTTATTAAATCAGTCATTTAATATTTGTATTTGAACAACAAAAAATGTGAAACTGAATTTACACAGTCAAATACGGTGCACATTTTTATTTTGACAACACTTGTTAATATAGCAATGTAATATTATTCGAACAACTGAAAAAAAATATAGGTTCATACAAATAGCTGGTGAACACTTGTATGGAATGTAACCTCTATCGTCTAGAAAAAAAGCTTGATTTTCTTTTACACAGTTTTTTTGCATGTTCGTTTTTCAATGCACACAATCTTGTGACAGTACGTTTTTTTTTTGTTTTTTTTTGCTTCTCAATCCTTCTCGCTTAAAACATGTTTCACCTTTTTTATTTTATTTTCCCTGTGTGCATCACCTACATTTTGGTTTTTATAGTCCTGAATCATGTTTACTTAAAGTGGTAATAAAGTATTAACTAAAAAAATACAATCAAAATCTCATTCTTAAAAAAACTGATTACAATATTACTTCTCAGTAATTGAATTTTGAATCTTGCTTTCCATTTGCTACAGATTTACAATGTCAAATCCTCTAGTGATGGGGGGAGGGATGTTTTATGATTGGTTATATCGAGAATTTGATTTGCTTTTATTAACATTAAATGGGAGTTACAACCTAAGTCTTACCACCACCTTTGTAAAAAGATTTTTACATGTCACATTGTCACAAAAAATGGCTATTATAGTATATTTATATATATATGTGTGTGTGTGTGTGTACACTATATCGCACAATATATATGTACACACAAAATAAAAGAATCAAATTGCAATGGCTCAGTCAAAGTCCAGACCTTTAAAATTAAAAGAGCTCTGCATAAATACATGCCAGCAAACCTCAATGAACTGAAGCAACATTGTAAAGAAGAGTGGGCCAAAATTCCTCCTCAACAATGTGAGAGACTGATAAAGAAAACAATTACTTCAAGAGATTGCTACTAAAGGTGGCTCTAAAAGCTATTCAACCATAAGGTGTACTTTTTTTTTTTTTTTTTAAAAACATAGCTTCTCCATTTTGTCTTTATTTTTTGTTAATTAAATCATGAGGTTGTATTTGCCTAATTTTAAGACCTGCTAAAGAACACATGTTATTATGCCATGATATGTAAAACAATAGCATTCAAAGAGGGTGTACTTTATTTTTCCCATGACTGTGTGTATGTATGTGTATATTTATTTATTTATTTATAAACTATTTTACCAGGGTGGATACATTGGGATTTATCTTGTTCTATTTGTGTGTGTGTGTGTGTGTGTGTGTGTATATATATATGTACATAATTTCCATAGTTTGGCACTTGTATTACAGCATTGAAATAGCACTGTGCTGCAATATTCTTGCCAATCACCCACAAAGGTGTAACATGTGTAATTTTATTCTTACATATGTAGAGTAGATTGGACTGAAACGTTGGTCGACCCTACATAAGTAAGAATAAATTACACATTGTACAAGACCACTGAGTGTGTTCCTTCATTGATTTGTATGTGTGTGTGTATGTATATATACACCCATACAAACCCAATATATTATCAGTGTTTTATATGATAGGAGTATGTTTTCAGCAAGTGTTAAAAAAAATGTGTGAACACCTATGACAAACTAATGTCCCAGTATTCTATTGTGAATTGAGTTATCATACGATCAGATTCTCTGTTTAGACAAATATCCAGAATATCATATTATATACATTGTAAAAATATGTAGCTTCCATTAAAATTTTTCTATCTTTTTTTTTTATAATGCTTTTTCATTACTTACTGAAATATTATGTTCAAACATGAAGCAAAAAGGATTAGATGATGAAGATGATGATTGGCACAACTATGTACATTTTCTATGACCACTTTTATGCACACTTAAATTGATGTACTTTGATGGTGAGTTTTTATCTAATATGTTTTGCCTTTTCCCTTCCCACGTGAAGACCTTACCTGTTTGGAGCAGGATGTTTTTCCATCAAAGCTCCTTGGTAAGTTCTCGACATATCCCCAGCATGCCTATATTTTATGTTCTGTACTGATGAAATAACTGTCTTTTACAGTGTGTCTGAAAGTGTGTGGGTTGATCTCTCGATGAAGGCACCTTATTGTTACAAAGTGATACTTACACCTTTAAGTGGCCAAAAAAAAACATGAAATACTGTTTGTTGTTTTTAATCTCTCTCATGGCAATTTTGCTGGGAATCTTAGGCTAGTTCTGTTACCAGCTATGTAGGAGCCGGCGTTAATTAGGAATAAATCAGCATGGACTCATTAGTGTTTATTGCCTAGTAACACTTCCAGTGGTAGTCACTAGAGGTACTTCCTGTGTCAGTGCTGCAGAGTGTGCTGCACAGTGAGACTATAACTACTAGCATACAGTGAGGGAAAAAAGTATTTGATCCCCTGCTGATTTTGAACGTTTGCCCACTAAAAAAGAAATGATCAGTCTATAATTTTAATGGAAGGTGTATTTTAACAGTGAGACACAGATTTACAAAAACAAAAATAAATAAATAAATAATCCAGAAAAACACATGTCAAACAAGTTATAAATTGATTTGTATGTCAATGAGTGAAATAAGTATTTGACTCCTTTGACTTAGTACTTGGTGGAAAAAACCTTGTTGGCAATCATAGAGGTCAGACATTTCTTGTAGTTGGCCACCAGGTTTGCATACATCTCTGTAGGGATTTTGTCCCACTCCTCTTTGCAGATCCTCTCCAAGTCATTAAGGTTTCGAGGCTGACGTTTGGCAACTCGAACCTTCAACTCCCTCCATAGATTGTCTATGGGATTAAGGTCTGGAGACTGGCTAGGTCACTCCAGGACCTTAATGTGCTTCTTCTTGAGCCACTCCTTTGTTGCCTTGACTGTGTGTTTTGGGCCATTGTCATGCTGGAATACCCGCCCACTTTCTGGCTGAGGGAAGGAGGTTCTCATTCAAGATTTGATGGTACATGGCCCCGTCAATCGTCCCTTTAAAAGCATAATGTTTCCACCTCCCTGTTTGACCGTGGGGATGGTGTTATTGGGGTCATAGGCAGCATTCCTCCTCCTCCAAACACGACGAGTTGAGTTGATGCCAAAGAGCTCGATTTTGGTCTCATCTGACCACAACGCTTTCACCCAGTTCTCCTCTGAATCATTCAGATGTTCATTGGCAAACTTCAGAAGGGCCGGTACATGTGCTTTCTTGAGCAGGGGAACTTGTGGGCACTGCAGGATTTCAGTCCTTCATCGCGTTGTGTGATACCAATTGTTTTCTTGGTGACTATGATCGCAGCTGCCTTGAGATTAACAAGATCCTCCCATGTAGTTCTGGGCTGAATCCTCACCGTTCTAATGATCATTGAAACTCCACGAGGTGAGATCTTGCATGTAGCACCAGACCGAGGGAGACTGACAGTTATTTTGTGTTTCTTTCATTTGCGAATAATCACACCAACTGTTGTCACCTTCTCACCAAGCTGCTTGATGGTCTTGTAGCCCATTCTAGCCTTGTGTAGGTCTGCAATCTTGTCCCTGACATCCTTGGACAGCTCTTTGGTCTTGGCCTTGGTGGAGAGTTTGGAATCTGATGTATTAATTTCTTCTTTGGACAGGTGTCTTTTATGCAGGTAAAGTGCTGAGATTAGGAACACTCCCTTTAAGAGAGTGCTCCTAATCTCAGCTTGGTACCTGTATAACAGACACCTGGGAGACATAAATCTTTCTGATTGATAGGGGATCAAATACTTATTTCACTCATTGACATGCAAATCAATTTATAACTTTTTTTACATGCCTTTTTCTGGATTTTCTTTTTTCTTTTTTATTCTGTCTCTCACTGTTAAAATACACCTATCATTAAAATTACAGACTGATCATTTCTTTGTCAGTGGGCAAACATTCAAAATTAGCAAGGGATCAAATACTTTTTTTCCCCTCACTGTATATATATATATGAGACTATAACTACTAGCATATGTGTATGTATATATATATTCCCAGTCTCTTTTCTAATAGTTTTGGAGAGATTTCCTTTTTCCTCCTTTTCCTAATAAAGGATTTTTCCATGCAAACAGTATATAGGAGTTTGGAGGGCTTCTCATATCTATTTTGCCTACTATTTTTTCTTATCCAAATGACAATATGTGCATCTTAAATCTGTGAGATATTTGTATTTTTAATTGTTTGATTTAGTGAAACATGAAAGTATAAACCATAACAATATGTAATACAATTCATCTTTTCTTCTCCCTTAAAGTTTTTTTCCCACTTGGATCCCCTTTAGAGAAGACCCTACTATATTTTCTTTCCTTTAGTATGTATACCTTATAACCTTGATCATAGAAAGTAAACAATATATAACCAATGGTTGCATTCTTACGCCAGTTATTTCTAAAGCATTGAGGATATTAACATAATAAATGGTGCTTTCTCGTCAAGTGTCTTCCTGCCCCACAGATAAAAGAGAATGGCATATAACATTCTAAGCTTTTATAACAAGAGGAGCTTTCTCTATGATGTGAAAAACACATCCTAATAGCTCACCAATTTAGCAATTTGTTGTCCTTTTATTATTGTAATTAAAGTTATTTAATTTTACCCAACAAAGCATAATCATACTTGTCAAATATTGGGATAAAAAGCCATAAAAGCATTATAGTTACTTGTTTGAAGAAACACTATAGCGTTAGGAATACAAACATGTATAATCTGGATAAACTGGATACTGTAGAATCATTGGAGAAATTAGCTGAAACCTATTACTTCAGCTCGAGGAGGATACTACATTGTTTCTTCAACAATCACAGAATCTGTCAGAATTTTATCCAGGATTAGGGTCATCCTGATCAAGTCATTTTAAGTAGTGTTGGCTCATTGCAATAGCTTCAAGATCTCCACTTATTCTGTCAGGAGCTGCATCAGTGCTGCACTTTTCCGTAAGTGCAAGATTGCATGATTGAGGTCTATGGAGCATCCTACAAGACCATTGCAGCCTTCATAGACCATGTGTCAATATGATGTGTCAACGCAGTCAATGTGAGTATTTCATAAAGATTATATTAAGAAATAGAGCCACTTTAATCAAAGTGAGTGTGCACAGAAGTATAGACAGTAAGCCCCATTTTAAACAACTGCAAGACAGTACCCCACCCATCTTTTTATTTAAAATATTAAAAAAAACACTGTTTAAATTAGATTTCTAATTAATCTATTCTAACGGCAATCATTTACAAAATATAGGTCGGTGAAATTTGGAGTTTTATTTTAAGTGAACATTAGAAATGTTACATTACTAAATAAATATTAAAGGGGCATTCTAAGCACCATGACTGCTCCAGAGTCATGGTGCAGAGTCATTGTGGAAAGCCATCCGACATTGTTGTATGGTTTAGTCTTTGACCAAACTATGTTTGAGTGATTTGAGTAAAAACTAACTCTCCTAGCACCTAAAGCCCAGCTCCCTTGCTGTGGCTTGGGTAATGAGGAAGTGAACTATTGCATTATGTATACAGTCTTGGGCTCGGTAGGGTTGGTCCATCTCTTGTATCTTATCATTGAGATCCAAGGTTGAACAGATAATGTAGAAAAGTATGCATTATCCAAACAGCTATATAAGGATTTACATACCTAGACATTAGAATTATTTTTTTTCTCCTTCAAAATAGCACTGGGATGAATGCATTGACTGTACATTTTCATTTCAGTTTAAAGGAATATCCCAAGGAACATACCACTACAGCTCACTGTGGTTGGTATGGTGCCAAGAGACCCCTGGTGCCCTCCAAGAGTAAGTCGTTTGTGAAAACATATATGGGGTCCACTGGGTTCCAATAAACTCCTCCTCAGCAGCACCCCCACCAAAAACACAGTCATATTTACAAAATGTAAGCAGATGTTTACATTTCTTGCAAGTCCTGCAAAAATATTTTGCTAACTGATCTTCTTTAAAGGGTTATCCCATTTATATCCACTATAGCCTGCTGTAGTGGTTATGATGCCGGGCATACCCTGACATGGGTCTCCAAATATGGGGAAAGCCATTAAGCAACCGTTTTCCATCTGACATGGGTCCCCACCAGGTTCTGATGCTCTCCGGTGGTCCAGAAACAAACATCTGGCTTCTGTAGAGTCTTAGAAGCAGAAAGCCATGGATCTAACAATTAGGTATATATTGCTTTTCAGACATTGGTACAGAAGACATAATCCATCAATAAGCTACAGGTTAAGAAAGAATATAAATATACATATATGTACTATACTTTCCTCGATATAACGGTAGTATATTTTGAATGTTTATTTCACATAGAGAATAAGTAGATACAGTGGAGTACTTTTTGTGACCATTTATATGTAGATGTATGTCCTTATTTAGAACTCATGCTCTGTTTGAATGTTTCTCCCTGACCCGTTGGCCTATGACTGTGACATGAGTTGTCAGACAGCGTTGATTTTGGCGTTTTACGAGATTAAATGGCGTACCTTAATGAGGAATGCGTGCAATACACTAGCTTTTTAAATCACTGGTTGCTTTCTCCAGACTGTTTTGTGGTCAGTTTGATTCTCATGGCAGCTGACGAGAATTGAAAAAAAATAGATCTTAATGTGTCTACATAGACATTATAGCAGTAGAGAAAACCAATGTTTTTTGCTTTGCTCTACAGAACATATTGTTTTCATTAAGGTTTTAATAAGAACTGTGATTATGACAGCCTGGTGAATGGAAATCTGACAGATTATTACATGTTGTTCATGGGCATTCACAGAGCGTTAGTTGAAGAAGCTGTCTGATGTCCCACCAGAGGATATGTGGAGACTGGAAGTAGACCATTGTGCAGTGGTTTGGTTGTAATGCTAGGCATATCTGCACACATGCTATTTTTGCAGACTTTCAGGGAGAGGATCGCTCCTCTGAGGTCATTTGTTCAGATTCTATGTGCAGAGTAACCATTTTCCAATTGTTATGCAAAATCTGTTTTGTCAATAAATATATAATATATAAAACCTGTTTTATAATTTAAAATAAAACTAAAAACTATTTTTTGTGGGTGTACAAACCCATTTTCTCACAAATTAAATACAATAAAACATTTGAACAATTTGTATACCATGATCAAACATTTAAATATTCTGTCAAATCCGAAGTTAATGAACTTAAACGGAGGAATCAAATACATAAATAAAGAACCCTAGCCCAGAAATGGAGCCAGAAATCAAGTAGTATATCAGGAATAGGGAGGACAGGATAAGGGTATGCCGGCATGACCCACACAATTCAGAACACTAATCTGTGCAACAACAGCATCTGAATAACCAAGCATTAGTCCAGGTGTACTCTGGGGTCTTATAATCAGGATCTGGCCTATGGTAAATGTGTGAGGTAGGGCACTCCCCTACCACTTAGATTATACAGACAGGACAATCCCAGTGTCCAGTAGTCACGCAAAAATTCCCTGCATCACCTCTGCCTCTATGTGGGCCTTGACACCTGTTTTGCATAAATATGTGATGACACAACTTGGGTGGCCATTTTGGATATATCAGTACCTGGCACAATGATGCCCACATGTGTAAGCGTGTGGAAGTCGAGGTTTGGGTAAGGAGAGTACATGGGGGCCATGACACATCCTTTAATAAAATGTTAATTTGCAATTATTTTGTAGGTAATATGAGAATTGTTGGGTTAAAGTGCCATCAAAAAGCCATTATTTATTTTGGAGAAGTTGCAACAAGTTTATTTTTGGAGAAGTACATTTGCAACAAGTAAAAAAAATTATAACTTTGAAAAGTATATCATCTGGGTATGTAAAGTGCAAACATCTTGAAGGGATTTTAATTCCAATGATCCTTATGCACTGCCTTAAAAACAGCCGGGTTGAAGGGTCCGTTTGCTCTAGCCAGTCAGTTCAGCTATGCTATCCGTTCACTTACTTTGGCCTTAAATTTAAAATTCTTTGAATTAACTTTAAATTCTCACTTTAGTGACTAACCGTTAAAGAATTGTTTTACAGCCAGTCACTTTATTAATTACTTTTTTAATCAGCTTTAATGAGAAATTAATAGATGAATAGTGCAGTGTAATTGGCTGGATTATTCACCCATTCTGTGCGGATCCAGTTTTTTTACAATCATTATATATATATATATATATATATATATATATATATATATATATATATATATATAGAATGTACTATTTTAAAGTAGTCTACAATAAACAAATGAAAATTACACAAATGCTAGCGACTTGCTATTTTCATTGTATGCTTCCTAAACATGACTGTATATTTTGCGATGTCCACCCTTACTATTGTCTGTCAGGCAGATAACCACTAGGTCCTCCCACCACAATTATATTTAAAAAAAAAAATGTTATTTGTTTCATGTATGGCATCAGCATGCAAAGAGAAGCACTGAATTGCCAGATTGTAGCAATTACTGCCACGTGTCATTTATGATACATCCAAATTGATGCCTTCACGGAAGTCAGTCTGCAGTGAGGTAATTATTCCAGCATTGGGAAAAAAGGTAAGTTCTATAGAGCCCAATGATCTAAAGGCAAATGGAAATGTATCTACTTAAGAAAACAAAAGCAAAAAAACCTTTAATTTCCCCAATATATTTTTTGTTACTGGATCAAACCAGCTATTCTCCAAACATGTCCTTACATATTAGGGCATTGTCTTAAGAACTACTTTTTTTTTTTTTTTTCTTAAACGTGGTCATGTCTTTATGGATAGACCCCAAAATAATTGGCTATAAAATCTGTTTTCTATTTCTCTTTTTTTTTTTTGCCAGTGTTATTTTGGATATCTGCTGTTGTAACTTTCGAATATATATGATCATACGGAACAAATTAAGGCAACGGAGCACAGATAGGGCAGATTTTGTGATAAAATAGCTTGCAACCAGATGATTCAACCATGGGACTTTCCAAAAGAAACCGTTTTAGACCCTTGTACATAGCAACAAATTAAAAAAACCTTTTTATAAAGTTTGCATGTCATAATGTATCGCTAACACGTTTTTACATTGTTACCAGTAGAAGTCATAACACTGTGAGGCTTAGAAGGGTACTTTAGGCAACATAACTACTATAGCTTGTTGTGATGGTTATGGTGCCAAAACGAACCAACACCTGCCCCTGAGATATGTGTAAAAGAAAGATTTAATGGTTTGGCACTGTGGCCCAGCCCCTTGCTTTCTTGCTGTCCAGTATCACTAATGCCGATATTGGCGATATCAATGTGGTTTGCTTTTGGGTGACATTAATTGGATAAAGCCATTAGCTAACACTCAGCCGATGATTGTGATCCAAACTTGGTTCAAATGGATATTACTAATCAGGGGCAGTGCAACATTTTTTGGCTACACAGGTAAAAATGCAATTTATTTCCCCTTATATATATAATCAATGTATGCTTATAATAGATACACATTTATATTTTAATATATTACACTTATATTACACTTCTACACAAAAACAGAATCTCATTAACACTGATACACAAACACACAGAAACCAACACACTCATCATTGACACACACCCATTATTGACACGCAATTTGAGTGCTATAGGTCACTGACCCCTGCTCTAGACCATTAACTAATTCAGCTTAATGAGGAAGTTAGAGCATTAATCTAATGCTTTCCTATCAGAACCATTCTATTGGGTGATCACTATATTTGATTGGGCAAGTTTTTATTTGTATTTTTTTTTGGGGGGGGGGGGGGGCATAGGTTTTAAACTGTGGAAGGTTCAGTATTCCTGTAAGTGCCAAAAAAAAAAAAACATAATATGAATTTGAACAATGTTAGTAATATGAAGTCAGTAATATGTGGAACTTGACTAGGGTGACCAGATCTCCACCATGTTTTCAGGGGTACATATCAAGTATGCATAGGCAGCACACAAAAAGAGTAGTCCTGTAGTATATAGAATTCAGAAGGAAATATAAGATTAAAGGACCACTATAGACACCCAGACCACTTCAGCTCAATGCAGTTCTCTGGGTGCCGGGTCCCCCTAGTTTTAACCATGCAGCTGAAAACATAGCAGTTTCAGAGAAACTGTCTCTTTGACAGCCACTAGAGGCGCTTCCGCAATTTACACATTGTAAATCGCACTTATTTGACGCTGGGCATCCTCACGGACCTCCAGCATCAAAAAAGATCCCGATAGGAAAGCATTGAGTAATGCTTTCCTAAGGGCGAGTTTGAATGCGCGCACACCTCTGGCCGCACATGCGCATTTGGCTCGACTCGGGAGCTGACGTCAATGGAGGAAGAAAGGTCACCAACACCGAGGGAGTACGGCTCTCAATAAAGGTTAATGGTTAATTACCATTTATTCACCGCGGAAGGGGCCCTAGTCGCCGTTTAGGTGACTAGCGCTCTATAGCGTTAGAAATACATATTTGTATTCCTAAGGCTATAGTGTTCATTTAAGCAATAAGGCAATGAAGAAACCTGCATAATATGTTTAATTTATTTATTTTTATTTAATATTTTTGCTGTGCAGAAGTGTACAACATGCTTGAGGTGCCCCAACGGCAGTCCACAAGCTAATCAACATATACATATATATATATATATATATATATATATATATATATATATATAAAACATTTGGGCACATGAGAGACATTTTCTTATTTGTAACTCGTCTGTCTTTCCTGTCCTAGCTGTAGGCATGCATGCGTGTAAGCATAGTGATAGGCTAGCTGGACATGGAGAACAACATGAGTAAAATATCAAGATAGCGGATTCTTTGAACTAGGGCAGTATGCTATTATGACATATGATTAGGATCTTAGAAGCTAACTGATTACTGCCGAGATATGTGGCCCACTGGGCTGATACTTAAGCTTAAAATAAACATCTAGTGTCATTTAGTTAACAAGCCAACATTGCCTTCTGTAATATGGGAGATCATATATGCCACACACTTGGTAAGAGCTGTCAGTGTTCACTTGAGGTTTGTCTTGGATCAGTCCGTTTGCCAGGCAACAAGAGGGGCGCAGAGGAGGCAGTGTTGGCTGTCTCAGCGGATACCCCATGCATGCCATAGTGGACAGTCCATCCCATGCTCGGGTGTATCAGTCCCCCTTTCCGGCTTGCCGGAAGTCAGGCTATCCTGCAAATGCTGTAGGCTGGTTGTCAGCGCATCGCAGCGCGGTGAGTCCCTGGCTCTGGGTTGTAGAGGGCGCCAGTGCCCTTGGTCCATGGATTTTCCCTCTCCAATTGACGGGATTATGGGTGTCCAGGATTTCTGGGTGGCCGTCTACCCCGCAGGTATGCGGCCCACGGCGTGGAGAGATTTCCAGTTGGGCCCCCAGCCCAGAAGAGGCACCAGCATCAGTCGCTGTTTGGCAGATGGTTTTCGTCTCAGGAGGGGTGAGCAAGGGCCCCCGCTTGGCAAGGCGGTCCCAGAAGGCTTTGCTTATTGCCTCGAACCAGGCATCAAAAGCTGCCTTCCAGCTCTGGTTTGACAGGCTTATTTGGCTGTGCTTTGGTTTCAGTGTGGCGGCCATCTTGAAGGCGCCGCGTGGCTTTCGGGTTTTCTCGGTACAGGCTTGGAGCAGGCTTAGTGGGCCGAGTGGGGACCGGGATAACCCCCACCGGTCCGGGGGGGGGGGGCAGGATATAACAGAGCAGGTAGACTCCACGTCTTGCAACGCCGCGCTGAGCTGGTGATCGGCCGCCTCACCCGCCCCGCAGCGACGATAGGCCACAGTGGGGTCTCTGTGTGGAGTTTGGGTCGCTGTGTTGCTTGAAGTCTCTAGATTTGCCCCCAGGTCTCCGGTTGTGGGTATGAAGCTGGTGGAGTCGTTTGTGGCGGGCTGGCTTTCGGTAAATTAGCCAGAGTTTGTGGCTCCTACTTGGAGCTCACTCGATGTGCAGCCAGCTGCCATGATGCCCAGGCCCCACCCTCTGCATAATATGTTTTATACATACTGCAAGACAACCTGGTTTTATGTGTTTTCATAAATTTGACAAAATTATATGTGTCCCAGAAAACATGGTGGATATGGTCACCATGCATTTGGCAGTATATTTTGTCACATACTAAACTAACCAATTTAAGGACTGTCAATAAATGTAAATAGTTATGTGATATTTTACAGGCATGGGATACATTATTTGTGTGACTGAGTTTGTATTTGGAATCTGTCAAGTACATAATTTACTGGCCTTTCTGATGTAAATACATAACAGGTTTCTAGTATTCTGAAATGTGCATTGCTAGTTTAAATGCAATGCATGCTTTAAGTTAGGTTTTTAATTCCCAAGAGATCTTTTCTTGTTCTTACTACACCAATAACATTGTCGGAGGGAGTGGCGATAGAAAAGTAGGATTACAATATACTAGTATAGTAGCCTATATTTCCTTATTTTATCAGGAAATAAATGTGTACTGATAAAAAGAAGAGAGGGTTCAATAGCATGTATTATCATGAGTTCCTTCACCAATATGAAATAAAGCAAAAAAATAGTTATGTGCCACTACCACAAATAAGGGAGGGGAAAATAACAATTTGTTGATAAAAACTAATGAAAATGGGTATAAAAAAATGTCGCAAAAGAAGCAGGAAACAAATTACTCACTAGACCAAGCATGACAAACTCAAAGTCTAGCATGGGCCACATAAACAAGGTTTACGTTTATGTGGGCCGCAAAAAAAACAAACCTTAATTTTCATAGAAACATAGGTTTATTTTGAAAAGTACAGTATAAAAAAGCCCCCTCTACTAAATCACAGTCCCCCCCCTCTACTAAATTCCAGTCCCCCCCATATATTAAATCCCAGTCCTCCCCCTCTACTAAATCCCAACACCCCCACTAGCCAACAAGCAGACTCCACTTACATTGCCGCTGCCAGTATGCGACTCCGGAGTCCGACCTCTGGTATACCCCAAATGGCGCCGTCCTCACCCTGTGCCAAATCTAATCCTCCCGCTACTTCTTGAAACCCTGTGAAGGTGGAGCACCTTGATGTCACGTCGGAAATTTGACGTGGCGTTTCTTGCCTCCATGCACCTCCAGTTTCAATTTTGCTCTCCCCCCTCTCATTTTTGAAGCCCAGTGCAGAGATGTCTTAGCTACAATTTCTGTCACTGCTGATTATTATGGCTTTCATTAGTTTTTATCAAATTTGTTTTTATTTATTTTCCCTTTATTTGGGGGTAGCGGCACATACCTTTTCATTTCTTTATTTCACGCCAATGACTTCCTTCATTGATATCGTATTAAAGTTTTACTTCATTTTTAATAACAGGCAACATGATAGCTCATAAAGGATTATGCATAAAAAGATCTAAAAGTGAAGCAGTCACTATGGCATCCAGTGCAAAGTTAATTCTGCTTGCTGCAGTTTTAAATTGACATTGCTATTAGCTTTTATTTAAAAATATATGATGCAATACTTCCCAACATTTCAAATGAACAAAGAGGGATACTTTAAGGGTGCGAGTGTTGGTGTCGCCAGGGGTGAAACTATTTTGAGACGTTTTTGGGGACTGGCTAATAACAAATTATGCAATTGAAATTTAATTTAGAATAAGAACAATGTATCTTACGTACACAGACTGATTTATATTATATATTATATTATTGCAGTGTAACTCTGGTGTAAACTCAGATACACCAAGAATACTGAACTTCTACAGACGTAGGACATTAAGATAGAAAGAGGGGCAAAGGGATTTGGGGAATAAATAGGTTCTGTTCCTCCTAAATAGGAACACTTGGGAGGTATGTGACATCCATGGTCTTTTGCTGGCTAAAGAAAAAAATATATAATAAAAGAAAAGACAATTTGGTGCCTTCATCTTGTCTACAACCTTTTGCACGATCATTGTAATATGTTGTGTGTGCATGTTTTGCATGTTATAATATGATCCTGCATGTTGTGTAACCCTCGTGTTTGCATGTTTACAAGCATGCATTGTCTGTATTCTGTAATGAGCATATGTTCACTAGAAAAGGTGTGTATCTATTTTGGTCATGAAAATGTGAGACAATGCCTAATGTTAAAGAAACTAGTAAACTAAATATAGTAAATAGCATCATAAAAAAACAACACAAAATTACCTGTGTTCACATTTGTTTTAGAATACAGAGATACTACAGTTTGCAATATAGTTAAAAACAAACAGTACATGATTAATTAATATATTCCTTTTTATGAAATAATGAATTATATAGTAATTATGGAGTAAAGTGCTAAAAGTAGATGCATTTTCATGGTAATCATTAGACTGTTCATAGAAATACTCCAATGTTATAAGTTTGCTACAGAATTACTCTTTAAACTTGTTTTAATGTTTAAATACATTTAAGTCTACTCAACCATGCTTTTAAAACAAAACTATTTTTGTTCTTTTTTAGTAGAATATAATGAAGAATAAATACTGGTATTTCAAGTTACCTACAATTAATTCATACTTGTTGGTATAACCGCCCATTACATACACCATGATCTATTTTATATAATACCATGATCATAGCAATCACAGTGCTTTCACGTTTATTTTAGCACATGCTTTTTAACAAACTAAGCTGCATAATACTCCAAGTATTTTGGTAACATTTTAAATGTACACATTGTATGATTTTTACTAGATAAAGAACAAAAATACATTATTCTGTATTTAATGGTTCCATTAATATTCTTAGAAATTATAAAACCGCCAAATATTAAATACATATGTGCATCACGGTTTGTTAAATGAGTCCACCAAATGTAAAACTGTCATGTAAATTTATTTTAATGCTTACCCACAGTCAGAATGTTAAAAAAAATACAAACAAAAACCCACTCAAGAAGATGTGACTAATATGTTTCCTCAAATCAGAACTGTGATATATATATATATATATATATATATATATATATATATATTTGATTTTCTCACCCCTCCTGGGTGGTATATTTTATTCCTCATTCTCGGGTCCTCTGCCAGAGGCCTGGGAGTTTGAGGTTTCTGCGCAATATCTTAGCTGTTCCTAGAACTGCACTCTTCTGACCAGCAATCTCAGATGTCACACCTGGAATCTTTTGAAGCCACTCCCCTAATGGGGAGTCACAGCCCCGAATGCTCCTATCACAATCAGGACTACTACTGCCTTCACTTTCTACATTCTTTCTAGTTCTTCTTTCAGTCCTTGGTATTTCTCCACTTTCTCATGTTTCTTCTCTCCTGATGTTATAGTCACTGGGTATTGCTACATCCACCATGACTGCAATCTTCCGTTCCTTGTCTACCACCACGATGTCGGATTGGTTGGCCAGCACTTTCTTGTCTGTCTGGATCTTGAAGTCCCACAGGATCTTAGTCCTGTCATTCTCAACTACCCTTTGTGGTATCTCCAATCTGGACTTTGGCAGGTCCAATCCATATTCTTTGCAGATGTTTCGGTACACAATCCCAACAACTTGATTGTGTCTCTCTGTGTATGCTGTTACGCTAACGTCTTGCATCCGGCTACTAGGTGCTGGACTGTCTCAGAGGCCTCTTTGCACAGTCTGCACCTTTTGTCTTGCCTGGTGTGGTCTATCAATCTGGTGCTGAGTGCCTGTTTCTGTGCTGTTAGGATTAGTGCCTCAGTGATGTCTTTCAGTCCTGCCTTTTCCAACCACTGGTAGGATTTTGTCATGTGAGCCAGATCCACTATCTGCCAGTGGTACACCCCATGGAGAGGTTTGTCTTGCCTCTTTTTCCGCATCCTCTATCTTTTGAAGTCTCAGGCATTTCCTAAGCAGTTCATCTTTTGTAGCCATCTTAGTGATGTACTTGTGGATGCTCTGTGTTTCATCCAGGACTGTGGCCTTGACAGGCCCTGACTTCCTTCCGGCAGGTGTACAGTCTCTGGGTGCTGGATTTCGGATGGAATCCTCTATTCATAGTGAGTAGTTTTCTAGCCTTAACATCCATGGTGACCAGTTCTTCTGTTGGCCAGGTTATTATTCCAGCTGAGTACCTGATGACAGGTAGGGCATATGTGTTGATCCTGTTCTTGCCATTGAGCTGGGACTTCAGAACCTGTCTGACTCTTTGGAGGTACTTGGATGTTGCTATCCTACTTGCTTCTTCCTCGTGGTTGCCATGCATTTGTGGTACACCCAGGTACTTGTAGCTGTTCTCTACATCTTCTATTTGGCCTTCTGGAACTTCAACTCCTTATGTCCTGATCATCTTCCCTCTTTTTGCTATCACCAACCCGCACTTCTCTAGTCCGAACAACATTCCGATGTCCTTGCTGTATATCCTAGTTAGGTGGATCAGTGAGTCAATGTTCCGCTCATTCTTGGCATACAGCTTGATGTCATCCATGTAGAGTAGGTGACTGATGGTAACTCCACTCTTGAACCTGTATCCGTATCCACTCTTTTTGATGATCTGGCTAAGAGTTGCGAATTGACTTCTAGAATTGTTTTCCACTTGCCCATTGAGTTCTTGATGAAGGCTCTTATTGTCTTGCTGACCTTGTAAAAAGCCAAGCATTCCAGTATCCGTGTGTGTGTGTGTATATATATATATATATATATATATATATATATATATATATATATATATATATATATATATATATAAAATAAAAAAGACTCTTGCACTCACGCTTAGATATCCCTTGATGACCGGGGTGCTAATGTACCAAGTCTTGTGTATTCATATATCCAAAGAGGTAGATGTCATATTGATCCTGAAGAAAGTCATCCATGTAGGACTGAAACGCTGATCGTTTTTTTAAATTTTGGCAAAATAAAGATTGGACTTTTAAAGTCTGTGAGTGCTGCTACCTCTTGGAGATATATATATATATATATATATATATATATATATATATATATATATATATATGTGTGTGTGTATGTGTGTAAAATTCCTTTAAACATGTCTGAAATATTACACAAAAATAGTATACCATAAATCTCTAAAGTGTCAAATATTGCCTAAATTCTTGTAAGAGATGAAGTAACGGAAAAATACAATTGGAAATGTAAAATTTTAGAATAGATTAAGTGTACCTAAACATTTACAAGTTTTTATTGGCTTACTTATTTATCACTAGCTATGCAGGAAACATGCGTAAAACTTCAGTGTCATTTTTTTAAACTAAATCTAGGTTAATTAAAGTGATTTTTGATTGCGGCTTTTGATCAGAATGGTATTCCAGTAAGAGAGCACTTGTGAATGTACTATTTTATTCCCATCAAAAGCACTGTGTAAATCCTAAGGTTTGTTGAAAGTCCTTTGACCTGCACAATACCCCATTGAAGTTATTTTTAGGAGTGATGGCTAGCCTGTCTTTTGATTTTAACATTGGAAATAATTTAGTAAGTGTTGACAGTTTAAAGGGGAAGAAAGTGCAGAAGGTCACAAGTGAAACAAGACTGCCCATAAGTCTTTAATGGGAATATGAGCCTTATGGGCACCAAATAATATACCTTAAGATTCAATTTCTCATCTGACTGATTTGAGAACCATCCTTTTATTTAACCCCTTAAGGACCAAACTTCTGGAATAAAAGGGATATCATGTGTCCTTAAGGGGTTAAGGATGAGTAGCGTAAAAGGTGGCTGTAGCATACGCAGAAATATAATTGAGTCAGGCCTTTTTATGTCCTTAAATATATATTTTGTAAATATTTTGACTAAAGTAAGCTAAAAAGTTGTATATTTCAAATTGTATAAACCAAAAGCAGAAAAAGCATCAGAAAATATTGTTAACCCATATAATGAAGAAATATGTATTTTTCTATTCAGTCACCAAATAGCATTAGTGAAGATAAGCAATTGTCCTATATATAGATAGTACTGTTTATTGTTTATTCATAACCACCGGTACCATATTTCCTTTAACTCTTAATGGAACCCTTAAATATCTGCACCACCACCGCCAAAACAACAGACTAAAACCACACTTACTAAGGTGATAAATTATCGCTTCTCTATTCTGCTCCTGCCTGATGTTTTGGTCCTACCGACTTCCTGTTGACTTCCCTGCTTTCTTTTTCTGAGACACATTGCCATCTCTTTTAACAAATCTGGGTTTAAATTTTCTTCAATGATTCTCTAATTGGTTACATTTCCCCTTCAGCTCCTCATCATTTCAGCCAAATGGATTTGCTCAAAAGTAATTTAATCAAAGTAAGGAACATCTTGACCAAATCTCTCTACCGACATAGCAGAACACTCTCTAAATGTCAATTGCATCTCATTGTATCATTCCATAATAAGTTTCGGTTATGATCCATTCTGAAGTCCCACAAAAAATATTGCCTCTTCATTTACTGCCATTAGGACCAAGTTCTCCCATACATTTGGTACTTGATCTATAAATACATCCTTAGACTATGTTATGTCTTGTTTATCTCTGTTGTGTTTTTTTTCTCAACTTTTTTTTTCCATTTCTGTTCTATATTTTATGCTATTTCATGTTGACAAAATTCCACTCCTTGTTCCATTATGCTTTCCATCACCATTCACAGGTTCATGCAGTTCTTACATTTGGCCAACCTTTAAGTTAGTTTCTTACAACTCCCAAATTGCTAAAAGGAAAGAGTGTGGATCATCTAATACATCTTTGGTTTGTGTAACAGATTGTTTGTAAACACATTCTATTATAGTGTGTTGGGCATTGTTGGTAATTTAAGAGTACGTTATCTGTGGATATTTTCTTGCATACCCATGCACTGTAGTCATATTTTAAATGTAACTAATGTAAACTATAATAATTATTTTGTTCCATAATAAAGGTGTGAGGGACAGTGAGCAACACAAATAAGCTTAAATTAGATTGGGGGTTACAGGTTCAAATCCTAGCATGCCTTCATCCTTCCTAGGTAGATACAATAAGTATCATTAAATTGGGTAATAGTAACATCCTCTGGATTTTGAGCAAAAGTAACAGCCCCAAGATGTACTTGGAAACCAGAGTAATCTGAATGTACCTTTCCTGGTTAAACACTTTTGTGTGAGACATAACTAACAGAATAAACTAACAGGAATAAATGTTTAAAAAAAAAAAAAATCTTGTTAACATTAACCAATAAATGGAAAGACTTTCACATTTTATTATATAAAAGAAAATCGAAGAAAAAGAAAGAAAATCAAATAAACCTAAATATACTTAACTTCCTAGCTTTGGCCTTAATTGCGTGACAGCCACCCCTTGAGCTTCTCCTCTTAAGCCTCCTTTACATCAAGCATAGGTAATACAAAAACAGGGTTTCAGCATAAAGACTTCTTCAGGGACATGTTAAAAACAACAATTAAGTGAACATGTTTGCATAAAACCCTCCAACTGGGTGTCTGTTTAAATAGTCCTCTCTTTGTCTTTCTGTTAATCAGTGGTCCTTGCTCCTTCTTATGTTTTTTCTTTCGTCCAATCTTGTCTAGTGCAATGTTGGCATACCTCTTCTGCAGCTGATCTCTATATTTCTCTCAAACTCTTTCAATTGGCGGCCACCTGACCGGCTTACTACATTCCACATATGTGCTTCGGCTTCTGTATTACTTTGTATCTAAGAGTGCCTTGAAAGAAACATTGTATAACATACTAGCCAGAAAACTTAGACAGGGTATATAATATATTTACAACAACCATATGTGATCACCGGAGGCTGTTCATAAAGTAAATAAATGTATATAAAAGAAACAAAGTATTTTCAAAAGTAAGTTATGTTACTTTTCACATGAATAGCCTAGACTATTCATTTGCTTACATGTATTTGATGTATAAATAGGCCCAGATAGCTGCAACTGGTGCACTCACATCACCAATAATATATATATATAATTATTTTACCCTAAAATATTTTTGTAAGCATCTTTCTAATAGTTTCATTTAAAACAATTCTTATATTTCATATGATAGTGTACACTTGATTACTCATTTCTATTTTTATTTATTTTTTCTAATTTTATTGACCGCACTAATGAGTCTTCCCAAAATGGTGGAAAATAATTTAGAAATATAGTTGTCTGTAATCTACTAATTGCGAGAATGTAAGAAAAGCACAAAAAAGATCTAAGAGGAGTACATTTGTGTAGTTATGTAGTTATTTTAGCAGGATTAGGAAATAAGTAATATATACACTTACATCAAATATGTAAATGTTACAATAAAGATTAAAGATGAGTAACACAGCGTGCATGTGTGTATATATATATATATATATATATATATATCTATGAAGAAACTATAAGCAAAATAGAAACAGTCTCACAATTGAAGAGGCTATTTAATGAGAACAAGTACATTTTAAAATAAAATCATACAGGCACAACAAAATAAATTCCCCCTCTTAGAGAAAGGCATAGTCTTGATCTAGAGCATACTGACTTGGATTACAGATCAATAGCAGACTTGTAACAATATCATGTTTATAAATTGAAAAGGAAATGTAAGCTTGTAAGTAAATTAAAAAACATAAAAAGGAAGTGTAGATTGAAGGCATTACCAATTCCACCATTTGTCCCAAAAACTAAACAAGCGGAGATTTATGTAATTGAAGCCAAGATGAAACAAAAGAACAGCAATTTCAATGTATGGCATTAAAGAAATGCAATTGCTATGTCAGGCTTTAGCAGTAAGTGGCACAGGGATGTGCTCCTTGCTAATTTGCCAAAATATGGCCATAATGTGGATTGCTTCCAAATACACAAACATTGTTGATGAAGAATGGATGCAAAATATGACAAAATTCCATTTGTTGATGTAACAGGAAGACAGGACAATTCAGGCAGTGCTTTTTATTTATTTTAATTATTTTTTTTAATGATGAGCATAATTTTTAAAGTGACTGACATGAGCCAGGATGCCATGAGTTGAAAGAGTTAAAAAAAAAAAAAAAAAATGTATGCACATAAATGTTTAAGGACCCAAAGGTTTGTAATGTGTGTGGAATGTTTGCTTGACCTTTTCCCACTGTTTTGTTTCTTTTGTGTGGTGCTGAATAAACTGCAGTTTGCTTCATGTGAGTGCTTGTTGTGGCTTTCTTTTTTCATGTTTTTATGTCCCACATTTAGATTGTACCCTCCTATCTTGGTTAGATGTCCTAACTTGCAAACAGTGAGGCAAGTTTTACCTTATACAATACAGAGGTATTACCTTAGAATAGCCAAACTTAACTTAATAATATAAGGTATTGAGAATAGTTAGACACAAGCCAAGGTCAGGATAGAAGACAGACAGATAAACAAGTATGACAGAGTGTCAGTTACCAGTATATCAAAACAAATATGATCGCACTCTTAGGTTATGAAAAATCACGACAGGGCACAAGACGGCACACATACTAATCAAGTTGAAAATGAAAACTTACTCCCAAGATGATAAAGCTGGGAAAACACTTTCAGCACTAAATCGACAGAAACAAGCGAATTCTAAAATCTCATACCTGCTCACACGAACAGGCACGAAGTTACACAAAAAAACAGGCGCAAGAGAATACTGAGAACAGGCAGCAGCTGAAATAGCCTGCCCTTCGGTGGGTCCCCGCTCAGTTCTCAAGCTGGTTTTAGCTCATCTTGTGCCATTACAGAGAAAACATCTCTGAAACATATCAGACTGGTCCCACCCATACGGGCAGTCCAGATCCGAAATGCCAGCAAGTTCCCTCTGCACGAGAGACACAGCAACCCCAGACAATCGTTTCAGCCTTGTTAGGCATCATCATGAGCTAAAACCAGCTTGAGTTCTGAGCGGGGACCCACTGAAGGGCAGGCTATTTCAGTTGCTGTCCATTCTCAGAATACTCTTGCAACCAGTTTTTTGTTCTCCATAAGTTTAAAGGGTTATCCAGAGGTGGATCATCAGTGAGGCAAAGCTGATATCTCTCTAGGCACCCTTGCTCAAGGTGCCTAGAGAGATATCAGCTATGCCTCACTGATGATGCCTAACAAGGTTGAAACGATCTCCTTAACACCTACATATGGGGAAAAGCCACCCGAACCCACTCGCTTGGACGGAAATAGAAAAAAAAACTATGAGGAGGGAATCCCCCTAACTGCACTGGCATGGCTACCAAAATCACAAAGGCCCAAACATAGTAGGCTGCTGCCCACAAAAGCACTCACCCTCGACATCTGGGATAATTACAGGAAAAGAATGGGCTCATCGACAATGACCTCCCCAGCCCTACCATTGGAAGCCGTATTGCTCCTCATCCCAAACTTTAACTACAAGATATGGAACAGACATGGTGTTGTCACTCTCTCACAACTGCTGCAGGGACAACAGCTCAAGAGGTTCCCGGACCTCCAAACTGAATTTAAATTACACAACACTGCCAACTTTTCTTACATGCAAATGCAATCCTGGGTAAAGACGCAACCCACACCACCTAATGCACATCTCCGAAGCTCACTGCTGACAGAAGTTGAGAAAATCTGCCTAAAACTAAAGCCTCCCAAGAAGCTCATCTCTACTATTTACACCTCAGAACACTCCCTGACCTGCCCCAACTCCCTCTCGTTCAAATCAGCATGGGAAGAAGATATTGAAAAACCACCTCACCGAGTCACAATGGAACAAAATATTTTCAGCCCACAGACCAATGACATTGTGCATGTCTCACATTGAACTATCCCGAAAACCTCTCTATAGATAGTATCAGGTCCCCACAGGCCTCAAATAAAGCTTTCCAAACGTTTCCGACAGGTGCTGGAGATATCAAGAAGACAAAGGAAATATGATACATACCTGGTGGTACTGTCCCAAACTCCACCAATACTGGCAAGATGTAGCAAAGTTGGTGAAGCGCTGCACAACAATAGACCTCCCCTTTCAACCCGAAATATTCCTACTACTGCTGCTATTAAAACAGATCTGAAAGAGCCAAAAGTACCTACTGTATCACATCCTGATAGCGGCCCTCACAGTGATCAGCAGGCAGTGGAAACAAACATCCTCCCCCTCGAGATAGGTAAGTGCATTACAGAGACAAACAAACATTACAAAATAATGGCCAGACGAACTCAGCCATGGACCAATAATTGGGAAACTTGGGACACGTACAACCCTAATCTGCATACACTTTGAAATAGCACAAAAATAAAAAAGTTTGTATAATTATAACATGAAGGACAGAAGCTCCTCCTCCCGATTGCACCTCAATGCCTAGACAAGACACCCTGCCCAAGGATTCCCCCCCCCCCCCCAGCCCCCACATTACAGGGCAAGGCACACCCAACCATTCACACGTAGAATCTGAATATGTTGCTTCCAACATCTGACCGCCCACATTCGCCAGCAGTGCCTAAACACCATCACCTCAACTACTCAACGCAACAATGCACAGATGCACAAACTGAAGGCATAGTCTGAGTCACCCCCCCCACCCCTCTAGGTCCATCCCACCCCCCCCCACCAACCCAGTCAGTCCATCTGATGAGAACAACATCCACCACTGCAACAAACCCAGGCATTCCGTGCTTGATAGGGCATCACCCAGACCAAACTGACATCTAGCTATAGGCATCCCCTTCTGACCCACGCACACTTCACGTGTGCTGCAATAAGGGGTTACGAAATGGATGCTTGTACATTATTATGATCGATGCACAACTAGGTAGAATGTAAAACAGTGTCAACAATATGGATGGCTATGTTTTGTTTTGACCTAACCTTACTGACTCCCCCCTCCTTTTTTTCTTTCTGTACCCTAAAACCAATAAAAAATGGTCAAATTGAAAAAAATCACGACAGGGCAATGATGAGAGGTTATATAGGCCCGGGTGGCATCTGATTGGTATGTGTCACTTATTGTCCCCCTAAAAAGAATGTCTCCCACGTTTTGTGGGCAAACCGCTCTAGCAGGGCACTCATGCATGAGTCAGTCCGCAATGTGGCTAAATGGAGGGGGTGGAGTGTTTTGCGGCAGACTAAATGGGCCGAATGGTTCTTCATGGCCAGCTAAGCAACCGACCAGACATGTCTGTGACGAGCTCTGGCTCCACAGACTGCAAAATAGCCACGAAAAGAGCGAGAAATACTGAGACACACTACACCTCGAACCCCCCAAAGAGAGATGGGGCGCTAACACAGAAATCTAGCCCACCTGGAGGGCTCTTATCAGCCAGTTATGTGAAGATGCTTTGACAGATCGCAGGCCCCGGCCCTGCCCAAGATGGCCACTGGCAGACCATGGATAGCTCAGAAGGGGAGGAAGGATACGTGGCCTCACAGGCAGTGTACACCAGACAACAGACTCAGATCCTGATACATCTCCATCCACTAAAAAGGACAATAAGATCTTTGTGCTGTCCAGAAGGAAGACCTGCCGGGGTGATGGCAGAAATAAGCAGCCTGGCTCACCGCATGGGCGAAACTAGAGAGGAAATGAGAGGGCTGGCTGGCCGAGACCCAAGAGCAAATGGATACTATATCCCAAAAGGTTCAACGACTTACAGAACAGTTGCCTTGTTCTGAGCCTCCCTGTCCCATACTGCCCAGAGCCCGGAGGGATGCCCCAGTGGGTGCGGGGGGTTAGTTGGTCTGGGAGGTGAGGATCCGAAAACCAAGAGGTTCACACACAGACAAGAAAAAAAATAGAAAAACTGATATTTTATACTTTTCTTGTCAAGTCTGTGTAATTGAGGAGGGGGTGGGGGGCTGTGAGCCATGGAGAGCACTTGCATCTTGTTCAGCTCCTTCATTATCCTGCAATAGAAATCATTTTAAAGCCTAATACGGCTTGACTCCTGACTAAGCAATCAAAGCCCTCTTTACCCAATATGCCTGTTATACTGGCAAGCAGTAGAGGGATTCTTAGCTCCTCTGTGACAAATGGGGCCTAGTGCGCACCAGGCATGAATGGTGACCCGACTTCGACTTGCAGCATAACACCTGATTGCAGAACTGTGTACTTCCCTTAGAAGGCATATGCTGAACAGGGCTCCGGGCAGAGGCGGCTCTAGACTTTATGAGGCCTTAGGCGAAACTCAAACATGAGGCCCCACTAACAAAAAAGTGTCACATATACACATTGATGCACAGTTTACCTGTGTATGTGCCTGAGAGTGTGTCTGACAGAGAGTATCCTTGTATGTAAATGTATGTCTCTGTGAGCATGTTTGCATTTTTGTCTGAGACCCTATGTGTATGGGGTAGCTGCTTGAAGTGTGTTGTGTGTATGGGGGGTGATGATAAAAAGGGGTGATGGTGACAGGGAGGTGATGGTGAGAGGGAGAGGGGGGTGATGGTGAGAGGGAGAGGGGGGTGATGGTAATGTGAGGGAGGGGGGTAATGTGTGATGGGGTAATGTGAGAGGGAGGGGGTAATGTGAGAGGGAGGGGGTAATGTGAGAAGGAGGGGGGGTGATGTGAGAAGGAGGGGGGGTGATGTGAGAAGGAGGGGGGGTGATGTGAGAAGGAGGGGGGGTGATGTGAGAAGGAGGGGGGTGATGTGAGAAGGAGGGGGGGGTGATGTGAGAAGGAGGGGGGAGTGATGTGAGAAGGAGGGGGAGTGATGTGAGAAGGAGGGGGAGTGATGTGAGAAGGAGGGGGAGTGATGTGAGAAGGAGGGGGTGATGTGAGGGGGGGTGATGGGTGATGTGAGAAGGAGGGGGGTGATGTGAGAAGGAGGGGGGGTGATGTGAGAAGGAGGGGGAGTGATGTGAGAAGGAGGGGGAGTGATGTGAGAAGGAGGGGGAGTGATGTGAGAAGGAGGGGGAGTGATGTGAGAAGGAGGGGGGTTGATGTGAGAAGGAGGGGGAGTGATGTGAGAAGGAGGGGGGTTGATGTGAGAGGGAGGGGGGTTGATGGTGAGGGTAAGGGAGGGGGGTGATGCTGAGGGGGATGAGGGGGGTGATGCTGAGGGGGATGAGGGGGGGTGATGCTGAGGGGGATGAGGGGGGGTGATGCTGAGGGTGGTGAGGGAGAGTGATGCTGAGGGTGGTGAGGGGGGTGATGCTGAGGGGGTGATGCTGAGAGTGGTGAGGGTGGTGAGGGTGGTGGGAGGGGTGATGCTGAGGGTGGTGGTGGGAGTTGAGGCTGAGGGTTGTGGGGGTGAAGGGGGGTGATGGTGAGGGGGTTGAGAGAGAACCTTTTTTTCTTCCCTGGTGGTCCAGTGTGCTCCCTGGTGGTCTGGTGGCCATTGCTTCCGGTCTGCAGCTCCGCAGAGCTGCAGACCATGTAATTTCGTGAGACCATCAGAGCGTTGCCATGGTAACCCACAGCAACGCTCTGATTGTCCAGTTCTCGTGAGACACATGGTCTGCAGCTCTGCTCACTGCGGAGGTGCAGACTGGTGTCTGCGGTGGCTGGCCGGGCAGCCAGGATGGGCCTCGCACCCGGCGGCATACCGGGCAAGCCGCCGGGCCCCCTCCTGGTGTCGGGTCCTTTGTCACTGACCGAGGACCTGACAGTCTGCCCACAGGCGGTTTAGGCGGCCACGAGGCCCCAGCCAGTGCGAGGCCTTAGGCGGCTGCCTAAACCGCCTAATTAGAGAGCCGCCTCTGGCTCCGGGACTGAGCTGTGAGAAACAGCCTTTGACAACTCACTATTACTAACTGCCTACATGGGTGCATTGCTGTCTGGTATTCTTTAAAGTATTTGTCTGGATAGCAAATCTTGCTACTCCTTTTATTTCCCCATCATACTTTCAATATCGGGACCTCCTGGGAGAAATCATCCTGTTATACTATAATTGCTTTCTATCTTCTTTCTAAAAAAAAAAAAAACAGTGCAGCATATCTTGGCCTCCTCTAACTGCCTCTTATCTTTTTGAATGCTAGGAGTTATTGTCAAAGCATGTATTTAACTCTGCACAAGTTAAGTGTAGATAAAATATTAATAGAAAGTATAGATTTGCAAGGTTAGTGTGTGAATAGGCATTTTTATTTCGATCAAGTATTTTCTCCAGTTTTTTCCACTTACTCTCATTTATCACTATTGTCTATTTTTTTTCTACTCAACATTGTTTAATTATCATTTGTCTAACTACCCATATCATTATGTTCATCTTCCCAGTTGACTAAAATATCTGTTTCACGAGAAAGACCATCATCATTAGCCCAGTTTGGTCAATAAGAGGTCAGTCTTCATGGCCTAGTCCTTTGGATTCTTTGCAGTCCTAGGAGTGCATGAATATGACATCACACTCGTGTTTTATTTTACCAGGTTTTGCTCAGTGCATTGATGCTTTTCCTGTGCTTAGCATTTTGTGCTTGTTAAAGGGATAGCCCAGGTACTGTAACTGCTACAACCTGCTTACTTGGTTCCCTGGACACGATTGGTACAGACCTGTTTTGTGATACCACTCGCTCTGACACTCCCGGCACCATAAACACTACAGTGAGCTCAAGTGATTATGGTGTAAAATAAAAACAAAGGTACATGCACACTATCCCACATCCCTATGCACATTTAAATAACAGGTGGTTTTTAATAACATCCCAATGGCCATTAAAGTGTAAGCTCATTATTATTATTATTGCCATTTATATAGCGCCAACAGATTCCGTAGTGCTTTACAATATTATGAGGGGATTTAACTATAAATAGGACAATTACAAATAAACTTACAGGAACAATAGGTTGAAGAGGACCCTGCTCAATCGAGCTTACATTCTATAGGAGGTAGGGTGTAAAACACATTAGGACAGGAATTTGCAATCAAATAAGGTGGGCTGTCCTTTAGGAGAGGGCAAGAGACAGGTATGTGAGGTAGGGGTTAGTCTTGGAGGCCATAAGCTTTCCTAAAGAGATGGGTTTTAAGGCACTTCTTAAAAGATGCAAGACTAGGGGAGAGTCTGATGGCGGTAGGCAGGCTATTTCATAGGAAGGGAGCCGCCCGCGAGAAGTCCTGCAAGCGCGAGTTGGCCATACGGGTGCGGACAACGGACAGGAGGTGGTCACGGGCAGAGCGGAGAGACCGAGAAGGGACATACCTATGGATCTGTGAGGAGATATGAGGGGCTAGAGTTGTTCAGTGCTTTATAGGTGTGAGTTAGTACCTTGAATTGACTCCTATAGCCTTCAGGAAGCCAATGTAAGGACTGGCAGAGGGGTGAGGTGTGAGAGAAACGACTAGAGAGGAAAATCAATCTAGCAGCAGCGTTCGTTATGGACTGTAGGGGTGCAGTACGGCTATTGGGAAGACCAATCAGGAGAGGGTTACAATAATCCATGCGGGAAATTACTAGAGCATGGACAAGCTCCTTGGTAGTATCTGGTGCAAGAAAGGGGCGGATGCGGGCTATTTGTTTAAGATGATATCAACAGGATTTGGCAACATGCTGGATGTAAGGCTCAAAGGTGAGACCAGAGTCAAGTATGACGCCAAGACAGCGCGCTTGCAAGGATGGACTAATGTTGGTACCACAAACTTGAAGGGAGAGCGAAAGGGGAGGATCAGTATTAGGAGGAGGAAAGACAAGGAGCTCAGTTTTTGAGAGATTGAGTTTCAGAAAGCGGGAGGACATCCAGTCAGAGATGGAAGAAAGGCAAGCAGTGACACGTTGCAGGATGGCAGGGGAGAGGTCCGGGGAGGAGAGATATAGCTGGGTGTCATCGGCGTACAGGTGGTAGTGGAATCCAAAAGAGGTAATACGTTTGCCAAGAGAGGCAGTATAAAGAGAAAATAGAAGGGGACCAAGGACGGAGCCTTGGGGGACTCCAACCGAGACAGGACGAGGGGAGGAGGTATCATTAGAAAAAGAGACACTGAATGAGCATTGGGAGAGATAAGATGAAAACCACGAGAGGACAGAGTCACAGAGACCAAGCGATTGAAGAGTTTGAAGAAGGAGAGCATGATCAACGGTGTCAAAGGCCGCTGAGAGGTCAAGAAGAATTAGTATGGAGTAGTGACCTTTGGATTTAGCTGCGATTAGGTCGTTAGTAACTTTGATAAGGGCAGTCTCTGTAGAGTGGAGAGGGCGGAAGCCAGATTGAAGGGGGTCAAGGAGAGAGTTGGAATTGAGGAAATGAGACACAAGGGTAAAGACAAGTCTTTCCAGCAGCTTTGAGGAAAAATGGAGCAGGGATATGGGACGGTAGTGGATGGGTCGAGGGATGTTTTTTTTAGTATAGGCATGTTTAAGGTCAGCAGGGACGATGCCAGAAGAGAGCAAGCAGTTGAAGATGTGTGTTAAAGAAGGCACGAGACAAGTGGAGAGAGATCTGATAACGTGAGATGGGTCAGGATTGAGTGGGCAAGTGATGGGGCGAGAGGAGCAAAGAAGAGCAGCCACCTCTTGGTCAGTAGCTGGGGAGAATGTCTGAAGGGTAGAAAAGGCATGATCTATGTGTGGTTGAGAAACAGAAAGGCAAGGAGGGGAGAATTCTTTCCTTAGTTGTTCAATCTTGTCAGTGAAGTAACATGCAAAGTTATCAGCAGTAAGGTTAGTTTGGGGGGTGGCCACAGCAGGGCGAAGAAGACAATTAAAGGTGTCAAGGAGACGCCTGGGATTGCGGGAACATGAACTAATGACAGAGGAAAAATAGGACTGTTTGGCAAGGGCTGCAACGGTATGAACACAATATGAATCTATAATGGAGAAAGTCTGATCGGGTGCGAGACCTCCTCAGCACAACGGGAGCATCTTTGCAGGTAGCGCGTTGATTTAGTATGCCATGGTTGGGGGCGGGTCCTCCTCGAGGTACTTGTTCGGAGTGGCGCTGCAGCGTTCAAGGCAGATGTAAGAGTAGAATTATATGTGGAGATGGCCAGTGAAGGACAGGAGAGGGAAGGGATGGACAGCAGTCATGAATCAATGTCAGCTGACAACTGCTGGAGATCAAGAGAATTAAGGTCCCTCCTGAGTTGAGGGGGGTTAGGCTGAGGTTGTTGGGTGAGGGGGTACGCGAGAGCAAATGATAAAAGGTGGTGTTCAGAGAGTGGATATGGAGTGTTGCAGATATTAGATACTGTACATGCATAAGTGAAGATTAGGTCAAGGGTATTGCCAGCTACATGGGTGGGAGAAGTTGCCCACTGCGATAGCCCGAGGGAGGAAGTAATTGAAAGTAGTTTAGTGGCTGCAGAGGTTAAAGGTGGGTTTATAGGAATATTGAAGTCCCCGAGAATTAGAGATGGAATGTTAGAAGAGAGGAAATAGGGTAGCCAGACAGCAAAGTGGTCAAGGAAGAGAAGAGGGGAACCAGGGGGACGGTAAATAACAGCAATGTTAGCAGAGAAGGGTTTGAAAAGGCGAATTGAATGTATTTCAAATGACGGGAAAGAGAGGCAAGGGGGGGTGGGAAGAGGTTTAAAGGAGCAGTGAGGGGAGAGGAGAAACCCAACACCACCACCTTTACATTCAGAGTTTCTTGGGTTGTGGGTAAGTTGGAGACCACCGAAGGACAAAGAGGCAGGGGTGGCAGTGTCAGAGGGGGAGAGCCAGGTTTCTGTTAAGGCTAGTAAATCTATTGAACGAGAGATGAAGAAGTCATGGACAGCAGTGGATTTAGTTATATTGCAAACAGAGCGTGCGTTCCAGAGGGCAGTAATGAAGGAGGATTTAGAGGAACATGAGATGGGTATGAGATTAGTGTGGATCCTTGGGTTAGTATGTGGTGAGTTTATTGAGAGGGGACCGGGGTTTGGAGAGACATCACCAGCTGCTAGGAGCAGAAGGATAAAAAGGAAGTGAAGGTGGGAGAAGGATTTGAAAGTTTTGTAGGAGGGTATGTATGTAGAGGATTTGGGAGGAGTTGGTGGAGATAGGCTGGAAAGGTATGTGTAGAGTGCATGGCATGAATAGAGAGGGGAGGGGTGTAAGGTGGAAGTAATGATGATGGTGTTGCCAGGGACAGGTGAGTGAAAGGATAGGGATATTTTAGTAATGAGAGAAGTTAAAGTGAAAAATAGAAGGGAGAACATTAGAGAAAATGTGTATTATATAGATATGTAGATCATATATACAAACACACACAAATATCAATGAGTCTTTAAATCATGTGCCCCTTTCTATTTCAGAGATTTTACCTTGTAGCCGAAAACATCAAGATAAATTGTTAGTGTAGGACTCACCTAAGAAGTTAGCCTTCACATGGCTTTTGATTTTACACTTTATTAGCCATTGAAGTGCTATTAAAAACCTACTGTTATTTTTGATATGCATTGGGATTTGGGATAGTGCTCAGGTTGCTTTGTTTTGTGCTTTGGTTCTATGTATTTGAGCTAATGAAAACTAATGAAAACTGTAGCCTTTGCTGCCAACCAAGGCTAGTGGGAGTGGGTGATTATGGTGCCTAGACTGTCCCCTTAAGGTAAGTAATTTGTACTTCCAAACCGGCCTTTGTGTGGACTCTGGCAGCAGGTCGCATCTTCATGGCAAAGTTGTTTTTTCAGTTGGTTATTTGCAGCCACAGTCCCCTCTATACATGTTTACCCCGCTCTTTTGAAAACAAATTCACAATCTGTTTGGTGGTGTGAGTGCATTTATCAGTTTGTAATTTTTTTTAGGTTATTTTATGTGTATATATGCATCTGTGTGTTTCCAGACTATTCTGTTTGTGTAAGTCTAAATGAATGTAGATCTTCCTTAGAGATTAGACATCTGCTGAAGGTCTTCCTGTCTCTTGCTTAATCCCTCATTGTAACTATCATTTTAATGATCAGCAAATTTATTGGTGTTATGTTACCAACATTAACATTATACATGAATGAAATGCCTTAGTGAGAGACGGAAATAACAGTCTTCGGCGAACCTGTCTTGCGAGAAAATTTAAAGTACCCGCGTGTATTGAGAAAACATAAGAACCAATCAAAGCCACATTTGTATCAGTATGAGAAAGTGCCATTCATTTCTTCTGCAGAAATGACTAATTCCAGTTCATGACAAACACTTAAATCTCCACTTTCTAAATTACATATCCATTACCTTGAATTGGAAAGAAAAGACCAAGGAATTCATAATTTAATATAGTGTTCCAGTGGAAACATTCCAAAATGAAATGCGTTTTATGATCCCATCTACCCTTTTAATGCCGTGGTGTGTCCTAATACCAGTCTGACACACGAGCATGTAACAATGATTGATTACACAGAACACCTCAGCATCATTGTGTGATGATTCATAATGTTTTATTTCCTTTCATGTAAACCTTCCTAGTTGGTTTAAACTAAGTTTTATGTTGATACGATGCCAAAATAGGTAACTCTAGCTCTTAAAAGATTACCATAGCATATTAAATTTACAAATAGGGCCTTTACAGAATATGACTTGCAATAACCAGTTTGATGCTAAGAGACATCTACGGTACATTGATGTACTACGTGCTACGTATGAGGTTTGTTATTGAATAAATAAAAAAAATATCCACGCTATTGAATATATAATGCTAGCTGTAGAATATTAAACTGTATGCTTTGATGTAGGTATCAGCCATGGGTATAGAAAAGTAGAAAGTGTGTGTGTGATAAATGAAACTTGAGGCTTGTTATCTGTCACAACCAAACGTGTGAGGATGACATACTATTTACTAAAGCTTGGATTGTCAGAAATTCAAAGTGAATTTAAATTTTACACCAAAATAGCTGAGCTGGAAGCATAGCTGACTTGGAGACTTGTTCAAATTCAGTTATTTTGGCTTTAAATTTGAAATTCACTTTGAATTGCTTTGAATTTCTTACTAGTCCTAATATTCTGTGTACGAGACTCAACTGCTTTGCTGACTCTTAGTTTAGCTTGTCCTGTATTAGAGGCTAATCCTATGTCTGGAATCAAGTCCCCTGACCAAAAAGAAGTTTGGTAAGTCTAGGAGGTTTAAGTCCGCGCCATTTCCTGTGTCACGGAGGAGGGTAAATAGGACTTAAGATCCTCCTTGGGTCAAAGAAAGTCAAGCATAGGAAAAATGCATAGGACAAAATAGTCCCTATTTTGTCTTATGTTTTAAAGAAAACTGGATCACAAATAAAGAAAAACTAGATCAGTAATAAAGAAAAGAACAGATCGTGAAAGAGGAAGAGAAGAGGAAACAATACTTAAAAGGTAAGTTCAGCGTGACAGTGCCACTTTAAATGTGCAATTTAACCCCTTAATGACACAACTTCTGGAATAAAAGGGAATCATGACGGAACATAGTCAACAAGTCCGCTTAATCTCAATGAAGTAGTCTAGGTGCAGTGACCATGTGATGTAAATTCCTAGATTTTACTAGTAGCATGACGTAAAGTCATGATTTTATTAATGACACGGAGGCGAGTATTATGCTTCTCTTTCTTTTATTTTCCCTCAGCAGCGAAGAGAGAAATGAGTGAAAAAGAGAAAAACATATCATTAACATATATACATATTCAACATATTCCACAGTGCTACATTGGGGAACCTCCCCCTTTTAGTATATAAGGTGTAGCACTCTCTTCCTCTTCCTCTTTCGTCGCGATCCGAAGACCCGTAAACCGAACTAGAACTCGAATTTGAACTTTAAACTCGGGAAGCTGAACATATCTTCCTGGAAATGCGGAGTCAACTGCGAAGCTCCTGTTAGTTCCATAAGTAATTGGAATCACGCTAAAATGAGAGAGGGGAGAAATATGGTAAAATCTCAACTTGCAACTGGGTGTAATATTTTCCACTTTATATATAGTAATCATGACTTCTGAAAAGGAATAAATGACATATTAACTAGACATAACATAAAGTGCGATGATCATGATCAATTAAAGTTAAATTAAACTAAGCCAAACGACAGAGAGCGTAAAATCTATACAGCAAAAATAAATAGACTATGGGCCAGGAAGACCCGTCCTAAAGGAGTAAGTCGTGATATAGTCCAGAAAAGGATAGGATGCAATAGAAAAACATATCACCACCTCCAACCCAGGGAGGGAGGGAGGGAATAATACTCGCCTCCGTGTCATTAATAAAATCATGACTTTACGTCATGCTACTAGTAAAATCTAGGAATTTTATTAAAGACACGGAGGCTCCTATTATGCTTGTTTAAAGCTGAGCAATGACTTTATCTGAAAAATGTTGTATCGGTCTAAAGTAAAAGTTCCTGAATGTGGATTCCGTAGACCAATCTGCAGCCTTCAGAATGTCTTCCAAGCGGCAACCGGCCGCCGAAGCTTTAGAGGCCATGGCGCCTCTAACAGAGTGAGATGAGAAAACAGAGACGTCTATTCCGGCCGTAGCTAGTATCCATTTAATCCATCGTGCCAGCGTCGGTGTGGATACCGGCAGATGGGGTTTTTTCAGGGAGATGAACAGAGGCCCGTCATTGGACGGGCGCAGTGTAGAGGTGCGAGATTCGTATTCTTTTAGGCACGCTATTGGGCATAAGTTAGGTAAACCCGGTATCCGTGGATAGCAGACCTGTTTGGTGGCCGACTTCGTTCTTCGTGAAATATCGAATGACACCCCCTCCCGGGTGAATGAACGTGCTCGCCAGTCCAAGGCTCTCACGTCTGATACCCGTTTGCAGGATAGAAGGCAAAGCAGCATCAGTAGTTTTGCTGACAATTGTTTAAGAGAAAGATCTACGTTAGTGGGCCAGCCATCTATGAGTCTGAACACACAGGTGACGTCCCAGAAGGACCCGTATCTGGATGTGGGGGGACGTGAGAAACGAACTCCCTTGAGCAAACGACAAATCAGAGGATTCTGACCCAGTGGGAGGCCGTCCACCTGGTCGTGCCCGGCTGAGATGGCCGAGCGGAAAACATTGACCGTGCGGAAGGCTTTGCCTGATTCGAACAGGTGCGTAAGGAAATCTAGTACCGATTTCACAGGGGCTGATATCGGATCCAATGATCGTCCCAAGCACCAATTGGCCCACTGTCTCCATGCTGCAGCATAGGCTTGTCGTGTACCAGGTGCCCATGCGTTTGCCAGGAGCCGCACAGTCGTGTTCGAAACCTCCGTGATCTCCCAGGGTCCCCGGAAAGGAGCCACGCCATGAGGCGGAGAAGGCCCTGTTCCACCAGGGGGTGGTTCTCCCCGTCTGGGTTGGTCAATAGCGATGGATGGTCCGGCAGTAGCCGTGGGTGGTCTATCGCCATCTCCAGCAGATGTGGGAACCAAGGTTGAGATCTCCAGCACGGGGTTATCAGTACCAATGAGCTCTTGAAGCGCCGGAGGTGCGCCAGGCAACGAGCTATCAGGTTGAACGGAGGGAAGGCGTAAGCCCTGCCCTCGGACCAATCTTGGAGGAAAGCGTCTGTCGCTACTGCCTCCGGGTCTGGTCTCCAGCTGCAGAACTTCGGTAGTTGTGTGTTGAGTCTGGATGCGAACAGATCCATGCTCAAAGGTCCCCACAGGGACGAGATTCTGCGGAATAATTTCGGTAGCAGTTTCCAATCTCCCGAGTCCCTCAGGTAGCGGGAGTTCCAGTCCGCGGTGTAGTTGTCTAGGCCCGGGATGTGTTCCGCGGTAACGGACACGCTGTTTTGTAAGCAGTAGTTCCAGAAGTCTCTGGCCAAAACCGCTAGGATGCGAGACCTGGTTCCCCCTAGATGGTTTATGTATCTTACGGCTGAGACATTGTCCAGCTTGAGGAGGATCGAGCATGAGATGCCTCTGGGAGACAGACTGCGAATGGCGAACGAGGCCGCCAGCAGTTCCAGAGAGTTTATGTGTAAGAAGGACTCCTCCGTGGACCACCTGCCTCCTGTGGATATATTGCCGCAGCGCGCGCCCCAGCCATGTAAGCTGGCGTCCGATTCGATCACCAGGTCTGGAGTGGACCCGAAGATCGCTCGGCCGTTCCAAGCTTCCATGTGGGTTAGCCACCAGTTCAGTTCCTCCCTCGACTCTGTGTCCAGGGAAATGTGAGATTCGTACGAGTGGCCACTTCTCAGGCAGGCCGCTTTCAGCCGTTGTAAGGCTCTGTAGTGTAGCGGGCCTGGGAAAATCGCCTGGATAGAGGCCGCTAACAGGCCGATTACCCGCGCCAGTTGGCGTAGGGATATGTCCGGCCTTTGCATCAGTTTCTTTATTTCCCTCTTGATGTTGGACATCTTCTCTGTTGGGAGGCAGAGAACCTGTAGTACGGAGTCGATACGGAATCCGAGGAATTCCATTTGTTGAGAGGGGATCAGAACCGACTTCTTCCAATTTACAAGGAAGCCTAGGTTCTGTATGAGGTGTAGGGCCCACCCTAAGTGTTCTAGTAAGAGGGATCGAGTCCCGGAGAGTATTAGGATGTCGTCCAGGTAAATGATAAGGCGGACTCCGTGTAACCTGAGGAAGGTCACCACTGGTTTTAGGACCTTCGTGAAACACCACGGGGCGGATGACAGGCCGAAAGGTAGGCATGTGAAACGCCACTTCTTGCCTTCCCAGCAGAACTGGAGTAGGTTCCTGTGAATCGAGGCTACTGGGATCGTTAGGTAAGCGTCTTGTAAATCTAATTTGACCATCCAGTCTCCGGGTAGGAGTAGGTCTCTGAGGCAGTGAATGCCCTCCATCTTGAAGTGCCTGTATTGTATGAAGGCATTTAGGGGCCGCAGGTTGATAACCGGGCGTACCCCGCCTCCCTTTTTGGGCACTAGAAAAAGGTTGCTTACGAAACCCGGTGTGTCTAGAGGGATCTCTTCTATGGCCTTCTTGGCCTGTAATTCCCTGATCTCCGTAGAGATGAGATCTAAGTGTGCAGATGGCATGTGAATCGCCCTTGGGGGAGAGGGCTGAATGGGGGGAGTGGTTAGTTCTAGTTGGTAACCCCTTATTGCCTGTAACACCCAACTGTCTGACGTGACAAGTGACCATGCCCGGGCGAACCGGGTCAGTCTGCCCCCTACCTGTATATGGGAAGAAAGGGGAAACATGGTACTCACCATAAGGGCGTTTTGCCGTGGGTGCTCCTCGACTGCCGCGGGTATGCCAAGCCCGTCCTCGCGAGGGGAAAAATGGGGTGAAGGACCGTTCCTGGGTCGGTCTCTGTTGGTTGAAGGAGCCTCTGCCCGGTCTTGAGAAACCCCGGGGGTTGCGGCCGGGTAGACGGCTCCTACCTCTACCGGCCCCGCCAAAAACCTTTGGGCTAAAAACCCTCTTAATGGAGGATTGGGCCTTGTCCAAGGCCGTGAATGTCTTTACGTAAGACCCTAGGTCCTTTACAAAGGATTCTCCAAATAGAAGGCCGTTTGCGGAGGCACCGGGCTCGTTAGAGGCCATGCTTGCGAGCTTGGGCTCAATCTTAAGCAGGATGGCTTTCCTGCGCTCTGTTGACATGGCCGTATTGGCGTTGCCTATCATGCAAATCAGGCGCTGGAGCCAGCCGAACGCCACCTCAAAGTCTACTGGAGCCCCAGTCGACTGAGCCGTCTCTAGCAGCTCATACAATTTGGTGACCGGGCCCAGGGTGTCAAGGAACTTATCCTGGCAGTTCCGCATGGAGTAGTCCAGGCCTTTTTTGGGTTTCCAACCCGACTTGCCCAGAAACTGCACAATCTGGGGGTCTACCTCAGGGGTCTTGGCTACCGCATCGGGTATGATCGGGCGTGGGCATTCTGCCCTCAGCTTGTTCCGGCCCTCCTGTGAGAGGGATTTCCGTACCCTAAGGGCCAGGTATCGGGCTATATGGGTCGCGGGCTCCCATTCCGCGGAGCGAGGGTGCCTGAGGTTGTCCGGGTCAAAGACCAGGGCATCTTTCTCGTCAGAGGTTAGCTCTGCATCATGGGCCCCTGAAGGGGTTTTGGCCTTGGTTTGCCTGGAAGGGAATTGTGACCCTGGTAGGTCATCGTCCCCTGAAACCTCGTCCCCGTAGGGATCTGAGAATTGGTTGTCTGACTCCTCGTCCCCATCCTCGTCCGAATCGGACAATAAATCATGGGCACGTGCCCGTTTCCATTCCCTGGCCGCCGTAGCCCGGCCAGTAGCTCTACTGCGCGGTTGTTGCGCGCCATCATCGACAGCCTGAGGCGTGTCATTCAAACCAGGCTGTACCTGGGTGTGGGGAGGGTCAGCGGTGTGTTTGCGCTTGGCAGGCGCCTTGCGCCCTGGGCTAATCTCATCAAGGGAGTTGGGAGAGGGCCCTGTGCCCGACTGGGTGGGAAGGGCCTGTCTAAGGGCCTGAGAGATAGATAGGGAGATACTAGATGACATAGCTCCCATGGCCGAGGAGATGGCCTTGTTAATAGAGGTGGACATAGTAGTGTCCAAGAGGGATTGGAATTCCTCAGAACCTATAAGGTTGGAGTCGGCCTGGGAATCAGATGCTGTGGTACCCTTAGGTGGGACAGGGTGGGGATTCAAATCACCACAGGCAGACTGCATTATAACAAACTAGCAGTAAATGTAAGGCTAAAGGACAGAGGTGCTGGATTGCTTAACCCACGCACAAAGGACAGAGCAGGAGAGAAAAAATTACCCGGTAAGAGCAGGAGCGGGGTCAAGCAGCCTCCTCGGAGCAAAAACACGCCGAGTAATGAGGCTTAAAATGGCCGCCGGCACTATCGGCGACGGGAAACCAAGAAAATGGCCGCCGCGAGTGTCCGCGCATGCGCAGAACGCGCCCGCGGCGGAACCGAGAAGGTGTGAAAGGCCGCCGTGGAGTAAGGAAGGCGGGATATAACGGTTGCCGAAAACGACAAGGGTGGGGTGGGGGGATAGTCAGGGGCACAGAGGAGCCCAGGGACCCGGGTGAAAAACGGGTCGGGTCAAAACCCGGTCAGGGTGAAGAGGGGCAAGAGCCCACCCCAAAGGAAAGAAAAACAGTATAAGGAATGAATAAAACTTAGAACCAAACCCTGCAGATAAAACTGCAGGCAGAGTAGGTATAGATGACAGTATAATGATATAGTCAATAAATGTACTTAGCTGGTCTGAGGGAGCAGCGAAGAAAGAGGAAGAGGAAGAGAGTGCTACACCTTATATACTAAAAGGGGGAGGTTCCCCAATGTAGCACTGTGGAATATGTTGAATATGTATATATGTTAATGATATGTTTTTCTCTTTTTCACTCATTTCTCTCTTCGCTGCTGAGGGAAAATAAAAGAAAGAGAAGCATAATAGGAGCCTCCGTGTCTTTAATAAAATCATTAATTTTTTTTTTAGAAACTGCAATATTACAGGGAACATGTTAACTCCACCTCTAGTAGTTGTCAAAATGTTGCTTCTGCTGAACTGACTAATTAAGACTTGGAAGCCCATAGGAAAGCACTGAATACAATGATTTTTAATGAAGCAACTTGAATGCATGCATATGCACATTATGTCCACAATATTCCAGTGACACCATGCCTCCTCTGTGATTTGTTGGGAGGTGGAAAGGAAATCAGTACTGGAGAAAGACAAGTTAAACTTTTACATTTTTTATTGCGTAGCCTCTGCTTGATATCTCTTACTTTTGTATTGATATATTAATATATGTTTTCATGATTTACCTCGATTGACTTCCTATTAAACTTTCTGCTGGTTTTGTCATTTACGTAAAATTAATAACATTAAATGTAGACCAGATACAGTAAAGTAAGACTGTATTATGTGGTTATGAAAAATTTACTTTTTGACATTTGTTGGCAGTTTATTTGTTCTGGCTATCCTACCAGATTATCTCATATTCACTTTCAACTTAGAATTGCATTTGATTCTTTCTAACTTTTCCTGCCTAGCTCTGGCTTCATAGAAATACTTTTCGTTAAATTGCTGTGGTACAAGGTACAATTTGATGCCAAACAAGCCTGGCTTAATGTCAAATTTTCAAATGAATTCTGTTTTGCTTAACACTGGATTTCAGGTGATAAATGATAAAAACAATCCTATGTAAATTACTGGACGTGTAAACATGAGAAATATATATAAATATTTATTCATGGTAACATTGTTGTGCCATCTCACCACCTGTCATCATCTGTGGTTCTTAAACCAGTCCCTCCTTTGAAGGAGAAATGTTACCTTTTTGATGGTGATGTTTTGCCATTAAACATAGAAACATAGAATGTGACGGCAGATGAGAACCATTCGGCCCATCTAGTCTGCCCATTTTTTTTTTTTTTATTGACTCACCACTACAAGGTGCATACCTGCACTTTTGGGTTCTCAACACCACATTTTTCCCATCATTCCCTGGATATTTGTCTATTTGTGTGCCAGAATTTTCCACAGAATCATATCATGACATGTAGCACACAACATGGTTAGGGTAAGTTGCTTGATGAGTGAGTCTGTTAAGCATATTCCACTGTTGTCAAGCAGGAGTACCTTTGAATGTTGGCATGATGTTTAAGGACATTTCTTCAAGTAACTAATATTCCAGAATTTTGTGTAATTAGCAAGAAAATGAAATATCAGCTATGGATTATGGTCTGTTTTATTCTTCATTAAGCTTTTTCATTTTAATTATGATTATCATAAATTATGAGATTGCCATGGCACAGCCTGGCATTTAATGCAAATCTTCAGGTATTCTGTCATGAAAAAAGCATGCACAGACTAATTTAGGAAAATAAAACCTGAGATGCATGTGAACTTGAGAAATCAGGAGATCATGTTGCTGCCGTGACCCAGAAGTGCAAGCTGGAATGTGACCCAGGAAGTGCTTCAACAGGATTTACCGGCATGAAGGATAATGGATTGTCACAATTCTAAATAGATAGCTAATTCACATTCGCATTCTGAGCCATGCTTTGTGAATCTAAAAATAAAAATGGTTATAATCCAAATGTCTGCAATTCATAAAGATTTGCTCAAGCTATATTTTCTATGTCCATTTTAATTTAGTGCACATTTGTCTGCATTCACAGATTGACTGTTTTTATAGTGTTGGTTTTATTTGTTTGTATTTTTAAATGTATTATTGTTTTTTGTTTAAAGCAAAGCCAAGCCAGTACCGCAGATTTCCCCAAGCAAATCCATGGGAGGAGAGTTCTGTGTAGCAGCTGTTTTTGGATCTTCGAGGTCCTGGTTTGCCAGCAACCAAAGCATTAAGAGAGATAAAGGTCAGCATTTCTACTGTATTTTTTTTTAGATTACAAATAGTTCTATTGGGTATGGTGATTATGGATGGCTAACCAGAGCCAAAACCTTTGCACAAGGAATTTAGAACGCAGGATCTATTCATTAAACAGTGAGTTAACAGCTGGCTTAACAAGTTTAGACAAAATATTGTCTCCAGAAGAATTTTCAACACAACTACCATTATGGCCTAAATAGCAAGTTGGTTTTCAGTAAGCACCTGGGAATTGTCTTTGGCTGTACGAACACCTGACTTTTTGTATTAATGTTTTCCCATAGGTAATTTGTAGATTATCATAATTTATTGTTAACTGTCCCCCCCCCCCCCCCCACCACCACCACCACCACCACCATATTGTCCTATAATTCCAATGTGCAGGTCAGCCTACCTTCTTGTGTTTAGCCTAATTAAATTAAAAATACCATTGCCACATAAATATGCATGATCTAGGCACACTGACAAATATTTTTCTGCAATTACATATGAAAATTAAAAGAAGCCACTAACGAACATTGGCATTTTACTTTAGACCGCTAAATTCTGTTTATTAAATGGCATGGCACCTTTTCCAAAGAGCTCAAACACCCTCTTGATGGAGTTTTTCATATTTCTAACCGTCCGTGACAGATGTGGTGGTTTGTGTGTTCTGGCCATATGTCCACCGTGAACTTGGCTGAGATTGCATCATAAATGTAATAGTTTCTGACTGCCCAGTATGTCAGTTTAGAGTTATGTCTAAACATAGCACAACATATGTTGGTCTGGCTCATATAATGCAAGGGATCCGTGAGGCTGTGCAATGTTAGATAGCCATGCATGCCATTGTGAAACATAGTTATTGATATTATTGACTGGGAGTCAACTCAAGTGGGAAAAATAAGTCCGACTTGAAGTAATTTTTTTTATTTTTATTATTTAGTATTATTTTCTATTTGTCATTTTCTCGGCCTTGTCATAACTACATAATGTTATGTGCCTTGATATATAATTGTGCAAAGCAGATAACAAAGGTTTATTCCATGTATGGAGAACAGCGCACAAAATGACAAGGAAATTTTGAATTGTTAATTCCCCTTTCCTAATTATTCATGATTCCTGTCTTAGTAAATGAGCTTTAATATGAAACTGAATAATGGATTGAGAATATAAATTACAAACAACGTAACTTCTTTAAACTCTTCCCAAGCTTTGCTCTTTATACCAGAGAACTTCTATTTTAGTGAGATGTCTATCTTGCTTTCTTCTCAGACCAATCAAAGCAGTGTGTTGTGGAATCCCTCTATATCATTAGTTGTTATGGAACTCTAGTTGAACATGTCTTGGAACCTCGTCCCCTGAGCACTGCACTGAAGATAAATGATGACACCCTACTGGAAATGTGGACATCACCTCGGGCCAGTTGGACACTAGTTAGGTATTGAAAGTTTGCTATATTTATGATGATATTTATAACTGTTATTTTTTCATCTTAACAGTAATATGTAGGCATATTTTATACAGTGTTATTCGGTTAGATCTGCATTTTTAACACAGTTACTATATTGATTTGGGAAACATGTTGTTTAATTTAGATTTGTTTTCGGAGTTCTCAAGGACATATCATGGCAGGCGGGAGGCGACTATACAAAGAATGTATCTACCCTCTAACGTAATAATTAATATTATTTGACAAAAGCAATAAATGCCCTACTTGTGTAAACCAGATGGATCAGGCTATTCTCATCTCACACCTTATAATGACAGATTTTTATGTAGTAGATTGTGTTCATAAAGTTTTCTAGAATTGTGAAAAATATTATTCTTAATATTTGCATTTAAAGATATTGGCTCTTGCATCCACGTATACGTTTATAAGAGTGGAGAGATTCTATTCAATTACTAACTCTGCATTAGAAAAAAAAAATACCTACTTTAAGCAGGCAACTCCAATTCTTTATCTCTGCACAGGTGAGTTTTTATAACATCCAGGCAAAAACCAGGTGCATTCCTGCATAAGCAAGCACTGCTTACTCATTCAATAATAATAAAAAAAAAAAAACGTGGCTAATTTCCTGTGTGGAAAAATCTCCACCTTTATACTAAAAGAAACCAGTGAATTAGGTGATATTGCAATGTATAGAAGAGTTAAGCCATTGACTGCGTCATGGTATTCATCTAGATCATTGGACTCTAAAGGTGAAGGCCAAAATGATTCTTCCAGAAGTAGTCTTCAACAGGTTTTAGAAGGGAAATCTTCAACTGAAAAATCTAAATTTACTGTGAAACATGGCACCCTCTTATCTTGCCATAAAGGGGAAATCTCTTTTGTCCAGCAGTTACCATGAATAAAGAGGGCAGTTTCTCTTTTCATATTTGTTATATAGTAGACCAGGTACAGGAGTAGATGATAGAATTATTATTCTTGTCATTTGTTTAGCGCCAAGTTATTCCCCAGAGCTTTAGAGTGGTATAACTTGAAATTAAATACTCACGTTGACTGTGTAGGAATTTTTTTTTTTTATTTTAATGTAATTTTTTATTGAGATACATTATATTTTTATAGCAAGATCAATATAATATCCGAAACAACATCTATGAAAATTATGTATTGTATGGAACAATACCCGAATTATATAATTGACAGTGATGTTTCCAGTGATAAAATAATTTAGCTACAAACACGTAAACGGAGGTTATAATCTATTATTGTAACATGCCAGAGTAAATCATTAGGTAGGTAAGCATCTAGTGGCATGTTTGGCAATATAGAGGGTAATAAGCAGTATACCACTAATTTAACGTCTGCTTGCAGAGCCAGATGTTATAAGAAACTAAAAGAAATTGCACAGTAAATGAAAAGACAAAAATGCAATTAAATCGAATATACATGCAACGGTAGTGCCGATCATTTTGGCAGTTCGCTAGACCTTGGTGAGGCTGTTCTTGGCACAAATGGTGTGATCTTGACCATGTACCACCAAGGACGGCTCACCACTGATATGAACCCCACAGGTATCCCTAGCTCCAGGAGTAGAGAAGGTACCTCCAAAAGGTGAGTAGTACATAGTATTTTTTATCCTCTTGACAAAACCTATTCTAAAAGAATTAAAAGGCCATTGTATGTACTTCCTCGTTAAACACATTATATTAAATCATGTGTAGGTGACTGTATTCTAGGATTGAAGGTAATTTTTTAAAATTGCCAGTAAATTGCATAGGTGCCAACAGTCCTGAATTTGCCAGGACAGTACGACATTTTGGGGTACTGTCCCAGCAAAAAAAATTAAAAATCCTAGGAACCTGTCCCGTATGATGAAATCTAATGACAGATTTCAAAATGCTAGTAGGGACTGGGCAACAGGACCATTCACAGAGGGCTTCAGCAGCGTTCCATGCATGGTCTGACAGAGAAGATTGCCAGGTATGAAACAATAATTACGTAATTCATATGTTTAATAGATGCAGTCATGGTGATAACTGTCACATAGACAAGAGTATGACCAGACAGGCTTCAAATTACCTACATTGTAAGCAAGGAAGCATTGGCCTTGTGACACTTATACATTAATGACACAATATACACAAGGACCTCAGTTCTCATTTTTGAGACTTATTAGAGACGTGTCTGTAAGTTTTAATTTGACAGTTGAAGTGTACGTTGATTGGTTCTAGGATCTATTAACATTTGCTAACAAATGTTAATAGGACTAAAGTAAAATAATATAGTGTTAATGTTTTAAGATCTGCAAACCCTTTATTTATTTTTTTAATTTAAAGTATTTGTGTTACCAATTTTTTTTATAATTACTACATACATTTCAAGACCAGTTTTAACATATATATTGTTTTGACTGCTGTGCTATAGCTGCAGTAATGTAGTGTGATTTGCATATAAATAGATTTTGTACCACTTAATTGATTCGTTATCTAACCAGTTGCGAAAATGGCTTTAATAAACAAATAGCTTTTCTGCTTAATAAATTGTAATGAGTATTACTAGTAATATGCGAATAGAGTTGTATATTATTGCACTGTTGCTTAGTTAAGGAACCCCATTGTCTTTAATAATAATTTAGATTTCTCCTTAGGAATTCAGAAAAAAAAAAAATTCTGCAGACTACATCTTGATATTATCCCTACCCCTTAATATATATGCATGTACTTTTATCACTGTTGACTTTTGTAATAAAGCTTGTTAGATCGAGTTTCTAAACAAGATAACTCATAATAAGTGGACTGCCCTAACTGTAACAAGCAAGAATCAATTTGAAATATCGTTCGGGTTTCTGTTTTTTTTTTAGGACATTGGAAAGTATTTTACCATTGATTTTTAGGATACATTGTCCTGCAGCAATGCTCATTCCTCGAATGGTGTAATCAATATGAAAGTACTGAGCTATTTACAAGGAGCATTCCTTAATTAAAATGATCTCATTTTGGACAAAGCGGCAATTTTTCAGAGAACAGAACCAGAGAGGAATTTTGTTTGAATTAAGGAATGTTCCGTTAATCTCATGACACACTTTGTTCTGTACACCATGAGCTATGGGTACATAGATAAACTTTTATAATCTTCAATAATGTGATCATATATCCCCACCTTAGATGTTTTATAAAAGTGTCTCAGGGAAAATCATGTACCTCGTTAGCAAATATAGCCATTACAATCAGTGGTAGCAAACACATTTCTAAACAATTATCAGCAATCATCTCTTTTAGAAGGGGACTAGATTAATCATACATGCATCGTTCTCTGCTGAGCTACAAGTTGTTTAAAGGACCACTATAGTGCCAGGAAAACATACTCGTTTTCCTGGCACTATAGTGCCCTGAGGGTGCCCCCACCCTCAGGGACCCCCTCCCGCCGGGCTCTGGAGAGAGGAAGGGGTTAAACTTACCTCTTTTTCCAGCGCCGGGCGGGGAGCTTTCCTCCTCCTCTCCTTCTTCCTTGCGACGTCATCGGCTGAATGCGCATTCTCACAGTGAGAATCACGCAAGCGCCTCTAGCGGCTGTCAATGAGACGGCCACTAGAGGTTTTGGAGGCTGGATTAACCCTCAGTATAAACATAGCAGTTTCTCTGAGGGACCTGGCACCCAGACCACCTCATTAAGCTGAAGTGGTCTGGGTGCCTAGAGTGGTCCTTTAAATAAACTAGAGGTGAAAAGCTGTCCGCTGATCTACAGGTTGTTTGAATAATCTAAATTTGCTCTTCCAATAAGCATGTGCTCCAGGTTGCCTTGGTGGTGGATGTTACCAATTATTCATTTTTGATATAAAATATTTACCTACTTTAGCCAAACCTATGCCCTTGCTGTGGATTTACTTAAATAGCACCAATGTAGGAGGTTTTACAGCTTTTCGTCTACATGGAATAGAAATTAGTTCACACTATAAAGTCACTTTTGGCTCAGGTAAACAATCATATTGTTATATTGTTTATATATTGCTTTCTATTAACCTGTTTTTTTCATTTTCTACAGGACTCCACAATGGAATGAACTCCAGCCTCCATTTAATGCAAATCATCCCTTGTTACTGGCTGCAGACGTGGTACAATATTACCAGTACCTTCTCGCTGGCTGTAAGTTAATATTTTTGTGTAACAATTTGTATAAACCCTGAAATTAAGTGCAATCACTTATATGTATAGAAGCTTGAGTTGTACATGATGCAAATGTCTATGTGCATAGATACCGATTTAGGGAATAGGAATTGCTCATTTCCTGAACCCAAAGATCACAGTAAACACTTTGTTGTTGTTTTTTTATTTATGGCATCATATGAATGTCCCATTATACTAGGTATAACTAGCACATTTCCCTTTTAATCTTAAAAGATAAAGGCCAATAATAACAGGGGCGTGAACACTTCCACAGGCACAAAGACTACTCAGACACTGTCACGCATCTATGTAGAATGTGTCAGACCTTTTTAAAATCGCATCACAAACACTCATACATAATATGGTAGTAATCACCATCACAGTTGTATATGCACTTGGCTGGGTAATAGGGATTATTATACAGTTATAGTGCGTGGATAGCATAAACCTAGCTAGTTAGAAGTGTTTTTCTGTACGTGAGGTAGCTTTACTTTGTGTCATGTGCATTTTTAAGAGCGGCCCTAAACATGAAATGCTGCTTTGAGTCTAAGTTGCAAAGGCAGTGCCGATGGCGCCAGATTAAAGCTTTGCGGCTTTACCTGTCTATCTGTTACAGGTCCCTGTGCAAACTAAAACCTTTAGTAGCACTCGAGGATCACCGTTTCACCCCCACAATATTTAGCTGCCGGAATTCTCCAAGCCAAATGTAGCTTCCTTCACAGAAGTACTAATGTTCATATAATTCTGAAATGTTTCTACAGTTGTCGAAAATGATTTCCAAATCTGGCACCATTTCATCTTAAATCTTGGAAGGAGCTAAAAAAACCTGATGTCATTTTAAACCATCAGTGGAATAGTATTTCAGCACATTCACAATAGGAGCACAGTATGTTGCACCGTGTCACATTCTAACCCAAATTGTGACCTTTAAAAATAAATATATATATATATATATATACATATATATAGATAGATAGATAGATATAGATATATATATAATTAATTTTTTTAAAGCTCTACTTGTTGCTCTGATTTCTTTTTGCGATCTTCAAAAATCATTTTTTTTATTTTTTTATAATTAGCAAAACTGCTGCACAGCTGTACTAATTAAAGGCTGGCTGATGCTCTAAAGATGACATTTACTAAAATGTTCTTATGTGTAAAACATATTGGAAGTGGAAAGATACATTTTACAGCTTATTTTGGGGACAAGACATCTATATGACTTCTACATGATTGCCCCCTCAAACACCCAGGGATATAGTAGTGTAAGATTATATTCTAAGCACACTCTAATATTCCACAACTCTACTATATACATTCTAGCTATTCTCAAAAAATATTCCTGGGAAAGGCACAAGAAGCACCTAAACAAATGGCCAAAAACTTGGATTTACACAGGTTGACCATATTTATGAAAACGCATGGAATCAGTTGCCCTGCAGTTTGTATAATGTATATTCTGCAGGATCCATCATTGCCTAATTGCTTAATTCCAGTATTCTTCATTGCTTAATTATTTAATCTTATACACCTTCTTCTGAATTCTACATATACAGGGCTACCCATCAATATGTATATGAGATATGTGTCCCAAACAACACGGTGGATCTGGTCACCCTGGGTTTACTGTTATCTGTATAAAAAGCACATCATGTAATACCGTTAGAAGTACACTAATACCAACCCACATTTTTTACATTTGAAGTGCTCAAATGAAGAGTTATCTTTTTGCTTTCATGTGAACCCAGCAGAAACCACCAATATGTAACCGACATGGAGTCCTTTTTATATTCACTGTACTAAATATTTAGAAATATTAAGCAGCCAACTGACCAGCACCATCACATGATAGTCGACAGAGGAAAACATTTCATAAAGTGATATATTGATACTTTCACTGCCTTGTTTGACTTCTTTGGAATTCTACAGTCTTTGTTATGATGTTACCATTTATTATTTTCCATTTGGTTGGAAAATCTCAACCTCCAATAAGCTTTTTCAGTCATTCTTTTTCGGGTCCATTATTTTCAACCACTTTTTGCTTGTTTACCAAAACATCTTTTTTTGCTGTGGCTGGAATTTTTTTTTTTTTTTGATGTTTCACTCTAAAGAACACAAGCTACCTTATCTATCGCCATCTGTTATCCCTGTCTCAAGGCATTTCCAAATTGCTCCAATTAACTGTGGAGCTGTCTTTGTGAAGACCCATTTTATATGCTATTCTTTGCAGCTGGAAAAAGGAACAATTCTTTGTCATGCAATAACGCACCATTTTTTAATTTTTTTTATTTTTTTATAAATTACAGTTAAATATATGCTTATATCAGTTTATAAATCTGTGCTGCATACCTTAGATCAAAACGTTAATTTGCATTTCCCATTTGTTTTTAAATTCATCTCATCTTTGTTGATGTGTTTTCCTGTCCAGATATTTAAAGCCCTTAACCTGGTCAAATAAATAGATAAATAGCTTAAGGCAGTCATCGTTGCCCTTCACATTCCAGACACTGGCGAACTGCATTTGCATAATGAGTTGTCAGTGTAGGCTGGCTGAGCATAATCATGTGTGTAGTTTGTAAATGTCTGGAGTTCCTAAGTGTAGCCATTATTGGCATTTGACAATATATGTATTCATAATTTTGTCTAATTTAATATTTTCTTTAGACACCAAGAAATATCTGTTGTTCTGTCTACCTGTCTGTCTGTTTATATTAATATCTGACTTTAAGCTAAGCTAGTATTATATATGAATTATATGAAAATAAATTATATATGAAAGACATACACCTGTTTGAATTTCCCACAGACAATGTGTGTAGAGAATATCCAGTATGAGCTCTCTGCTTACCTGCAGTAATGTAATGGACTGACATTAGCAGTACGGTATGGTTCGATATAATATCACTCCCGTCAATAAGGTTAATTGCTAGCAAATGGCTAAATGGGAGTTTAGGGTGAATGCTGCAGCTGTCTGCCATGTTAGTGGTAAAAGGAATTGTGGCGCCATTTCAGGGTCACTGTTTCTATCTGTCTATCAGAGTTAGAACACAGCAGTTTCTCTCAGTTTCAGTCTTTTGTATAGCATTTCTGTCAATTGTTTGGCTCCATTAAGTGTGCAAGGGAAATAAAAGCCTCAATGACCAAGCCACAAGGGGCTGCGTATAGACCCTCTCTTTGTCCGCAGTCAGAACATTGCATTAGGTCTCATTATCCATTCATAATAAGTAACCTTTGCCCTATGGGTCATTGAAAAATACTCAATGTGCTTTTCTAACACTAGGTACCTCCATCAGCAGACTGGTGTAACAATGAACCGTCTGGTAGTCTGAAGGGGACACTTAGCAGGTTTTCATAAGTACGAGGTTACATGCCAAACCCCTTAAGCAAAACCTTGCTCTTTAATCTTTCAAGAGTCAAAGAAGTCCAGGGAGATTTTTTTTTTCTCCTTTTTCTTAAACCAAATTTTTTTTAACATTTTTTTTTTCATTTGTCCATATATAATTATCCCAGCAACAGACTCCATTTTATTTCATTTTGCTTTTTACCCTGTGCTCTCGTAGGTTGTGAAGCTAATAAGGGGCCATTGTTTGAGCAATCATTTTGCAGCATAAGTGTTCAATACCTTTGTCCCTAGGGTTTGCAGTAAGTGGGGCTGCACAGCTGTTTGGTTATTTTGGAGGTCATCCTTGACATCTGCTCTAAAAAACACGCATACACCTATCTAAGCTAACTTCTGCAGCCAGAGTGTCAGTTTCAACACAGCATCAGAAATGCATCAAACCAAATAGCCAGATCCCCTTCCACCTGCCTTATGTGGTCTCTGATATATGTGTTACATGTAGCTGACATTAAATGGAGTGTTTACTTAGGAACCTCTATTAACTCATTTGCTTGGGTCAGCGTGAGGTCAGTATTTACAATGCATGATGGTATAACTAGTGGGAAATATGGAAACCTGTTGCTAACATGTACATATAGACAACTTTCACCTGCAGAGTGATTTAACGTATCTACAGATCCAGGTTATATGGAAACTAGAGTCTATGCAGAATAAATAAATTATTGCTTCTGTACAGCAGAATGAAAATGTGAGCAGCAAAATATAAAAAGGATAGTTTGACTTCAAACAATAAGGTTCACTGCAAAATAACAGATATGTAACAAACAATGTTAGCCCTAGTGGAGGGCATTATACGAAGCCATAGGCTGTACAGGTGTGTTATTGTGGGTAGACGTATTCCATTTATTTACTCAAGTTTTCCACATAAAATAACCACATAATTTGTCTTTATCTTTACCATTACCCCCTTTTTTTTTTTTTTTTTGGTGATGTCTTTTTTGATATCACTATTCTGTGGAATTTTTTGGTTGCCTGAATAACATGAGTATATTATCATTGTGGATTATTCAGATGATGTGAAAGGGGCGCCGTAAGGAGGACTCGGCAAACTTGAAGTGGTAATACCCCAAAGCTTGATCACTGTGCCCCTGAACGTCTGCTTAGAGTCCGAGACTCCAATTAAGAGAAAAGACAGTGAAAAGGGCACATATCTTTTTCATTCTCTTTTCTGAATGGGGAGCTACTGATAGGCTGAGAGCGTCAGCTGACACTCTCATCAAATTAGCGGTATTCGGCCTGAGGCTTCCTGATTGACACCTCGAACATTAAACAGACGTTCTGGGACAAAGTGATTGGGCGCTAACTTGCATTGGACTTTAGGGTTAAACCATATTTTAGCATTTTACCCACTTCAGATAAGCCAGCGCCTGGGACGTTCTCACACCTAACAACATAATTTTCAAAGTTAACAATTAACAAATAAGTTGTTATGGTACTTAAAGGGTCCCCCTATGGCCTTAGTTGTGTTATCAAGTTATAAAGCTGCTGTTTTAGTAAGCTCACTCAAGCTGCACTAAGAAACGTGTTACTGTTCAATCTTCTGACCGCACTCAAGAGATGATTGAAGTGACAATTGACACCAAAGGTGACTTATACAGGAATAAATTTTGAGTTCTTCTTGCGTTTAACTGTTTAGGCTTTTTATCATTAAGCTTATGATTGTGTGCTGTAGTGTCCAATTTGCAGCTGGCTTATCTATGCAGGAATTTAAGGGTTCACTATAGGTCTCATTAATCATCAGCTCTGCACAATAAGAGAATAGTAGAATACCTCCCAACTGACCCTGTTTAGGAGGGGGAGCCCCTAATTACAGCCTGGATTTATCCTAATGTCCATTTTCTGTAGGAGCTCAGCATTTCTGGTTTCTCTTAATTAGTACCATAATACTCACCGTAATATGTCTTTAAACTACAATAAATGTGTTTAGAAATCACTCTGTGTAAATAAGGTATTAGTTGCATAAATTATTAGCGATTCTCCTACTACAGCCTTGCCGCGGGCACAATTTAGCACAATATCTATATGATTTCATATTACTAATAAATAGGTCTAATCAGGTAGAATCTAGTTAAACATTGCATAGAATTTGTTTCTAAACCTATTATAAGGTAAACAATTGGGATTGCAAATGCTAAGCATGACATGGCTGCATTCAACTATTATGCTCTTAATTTCAACACCCAAGTAACTGTGATTAAACTTCTAAGCAAGTTGAATTAAGTGCAATCTCTATAGAGCTGAGCTTAATTCCAATTGTGCAAAGATCTCCCACTGGGGCTTTCTCTATTGAACGATATTTATCTAATCTAGTGCAAATGAGACTATAGTTCTTGAGCCAATATATTACCGGTACTTTGGATCAGCTGTACTCATCAACAACATTACTTACAAACAGCAACTTTAATTAGGCCCTCTTCCTGTATTTTTGATCTAACTGAACTATGTTTACCTATATTGCACTTGTATCCAATTTCCCTACAGAGGCACATTTTAATAAAGCCTGATAAGATAGGAGAATTGGATCTTTGCTAATTGTTCTAGTCAGAGACTTAGCCTGAAAGGTTTTGGATTACTAATCTGACCACAACCACTCTGTGGTGAAGTGTTTTAACCTCAGTACGTATTCTTTATTTTCATTCAAGATAACACCTACATACAGAGCTTTGTCTCTGGTGGGAGTTACAATTTTATTTCATTGATAAATGGGGGTTAAGCCCCGAGACACTACTGGAGTGTCGTTTTGGTGTTCTAGTTTCAGAGTGGGAGATTCTATAAGTGCAAACCTCCCCACTCTGAACAACCCTTTAGAATCGGGTTAATGACTATTTTTTCTATGAACAAAACAAAAGTCACAGTACATACAAAAAACAGATAACCAACACATTATTTACCCGATCGACAGTGAAAAATAAAAAGGAGAAATTTACAGAAAACCATACTACTCACTTAAATGGTAAAGTAACCATATTTTCTGCCCGGGGGAGCTACAGCAAGGAAATATGGTGACTTATTCAGTATTAGATTTTGCCCCCTAGTAAGCACACTAGACATTTGCACATCATTTAATTTATACCTTCTGTATTCGTCACAAGGATCCAGGCTGATCCAACGGTAGTATAGGCAGAGGGAAGGCGTACGTTTAGGAACAATAAGTGACTTCTCCCTTTTGTTTCAGACCAGAAAGAATATTATTATTATTATTATTATTATTATTATTATTATTATGGTATTTATTTATCGCCATCAAATTCCACAGCGCTTTACAATGTGTGGACGAACAGACATGTAGTTGTAACCAGACAAGTTGGACACACAGGAACAGAGGAGTTGAGGGCCCTGCTCAATGAGCTTACATGCTAGAGGGAGTGGGGTAAAATGACACAAAAGGTAAGGATAGTATTAGACTAGTGACAGTTGCAGAAGAGTAATCAGTCAGGAGCTATAATATAACAATATAAATAGAAAGAAAATATTTTCTTCTCTTTGTTTGTTCTTGCCACCTAAATACTTTTTGAATCTGTGAATTTGTTGACATTTTTCAATTCCATACGTAAGTCAAATGTACTGCGGACTTCACAATTCCTTCCAAACTGCTTCAGTTGTGCTAGCCATATTTATACTTCTTTTGTAGGAGGAACTTCACCAGCTCTGAATATGCACAGAAGGAGGCATGATTATTAATCCCTGAGTTATCATTCATGTTTCCTTGGATATTCATCAGTGTAAATACTGCAGAGAGACTTTCTACATAAATATGTAAAGTGGGGAAGCCGAGGAAGATGGCAGCGTGATTCCTGAGCTCCCTTCCAGGCTCGGCTTTTTTCAGCGTTTATCCTCGCCAAAAGCACCTTGCTGCCCCGACAATGGGCAAAACTCATAGGGCAACACCGGCCACTAAGTCTGCCGACACTCCCAGAGGGAGCAGCCATCATTCCCTGCGGCAATATCTAATCGCCCCGGCGGACCCGGACACGCAGGCATCCAACGACTCTGCGGCCTCCGAAGGGCCTTTCCCGCCATCACCGCACGGGGGGGAGACCCTCACCGGGACCCCCTTAGGGGATACCCCAGCTACCCACCCTGACTGGATGGATATCCTGCGTAACCTGCCTACCAAGGAAGACCTGAGAGCAGCGAACAGCGAGCTCCGCTCCTCCATCACGTCGGAGCTGCAGGCCATGAGGGAAGAATTTTGCGGCCTGCGCCAGAGGGTCTCTCAGCTCGAGGCGGACTGCGACCACATGTCATCGGCGCAGTCCGTAACCGCAGACTCCCTGCAACTAAGCACCCTTCAAATCCGGCAAATGGCTTACCATCTAGAAGACCTCGATAACCGGGGCAGGCGGCAAAACCTAAGGGTCCGTGGTGTGCCGGAAGAAGTGGACGACACGGCCCCAGTACAACACAACCTTACGGGCCTATTCAATAACCTACTGGACAGACCACTACAGGCCCCACTCGAGATGGTGAGAGCCCACAGAGCTCTCAGACCGAGGGGACCGCCTGGGGGCATCCCCCGAGACATAATATGCTGCTTAGCCAATTTCCAACAAAAAGAAGAGATCCTCCGCAAAGCAAGAGAACTGGGCAGGGTGCTACTGGATGGCACAGAGATCCAGCTATACCCGGATCTGTCACCCACTACGCTGGCGTACCGCAGGGCTTTGCGCCCTTTCACCAGGCAGCTACAATCCAACAAAATTAAATACCGCTGGTGTTTCCCACACGGACTCCAAGTACATACTCCGAAAGGCCCTTTCGAAATTAGGGAAAAGAACGACATGGAGGCTATTGCGAGAGAGCTGCAAATAACACCTGCCTCCTTAACCTGGCCTGACCCCTTGATGCTTTACACGCCCGCCCAGAGAACCGGGAGACAGGCCACCGGATCCCAGATACCAAGGACCACACGCCAACAGGCAGCAGGCCCACGCGGCCTATAAACGGACGCAACACCCGAGCGGCACCTGTCCCGTGGACTTTGGGCCCGGCAGCGGGACGCCCACCTCTTCGAGCTCCACGCAACCTCTACCGAGATGACTGCAGCTCAGGCGATCTATCACAGACCTTACAACCCACACCTGGAACTATAGACACCACCACCCACCCCTACTCACAGACCCCTTCACCCAGCAGGGAACCACGACCCCGGGGCGCTGATCCAAGTAGCGAAGAGCTTAAGGAGGCCCTAGAGACTGCCACAGATTGCGACACACCAGCCACAGACTCTGCTGCATAACTACGGAATCGATCAAGGTCACCCCAGGCCTCAGGGCCGGCCAGGACTGAATGGAGCAAGAGCTCCAGGGGACTCTATCTCGCTGCCCGAGAACCGCAAGTACAAACCTAACACCGGCCTCGCGGCCCAGGGGCCTACCCACACCTGAAGGGGGACCGGGGGAGGGCTAGGCTGGGGATGCATCTAAACGGGAGCGGGATGGGGGGGATTCCCTATGCATGCTATGCAATTGTATCCGGAGATAGGGGGCTGCGGGGTGGGCTGGGTTACCGTATCCTCCTTAATAGACCCGTGACGACCTTCTCAGGAGCGGGCCGGGGGGACGGGGACCCAGCGCGCCCGGGCCTCCGAGAGGGTGGGTGGGGGAGGGAGGAAACCTGGAGATGGAACACCGTTTGAGGGGGGGACACAGAGCCTTAGGAACGGGGGTCGCAGACCGGGCCGGGCAACCGCACCCCCCATATCGACCTGTGATGACCTACCCAGGAGCAGGCGGGGGTGCGGGGTCTCGGCCCGCTCGGGCCCCCGGATGGTGACTGGATTACACTCATTGTGTCCCCGAGAGGGTACCACGGAGGGGGGGGGACAATAAAGAGAGGCCCACTTAGGCCTCACGACACGGACCTCGAGAACACAACATTGGGCTGCCTGGGGGCTGGGCCTTTACGATATGGGATAGGTGCCACCATATCCTAACGCCTGTATTCATATTTAAATGTAAATCTTAATACATGTTTACTGTTATTGTGTTTAACTGCTTTTATATACTGTTGCTTGCTGTTGCCGAAATGCATTTGCCCCACACACCTCAGGCGAGGACACGCATACTTATGTTACAGCTACTGATAGAGCCACGAAGGAGACATAAGGGAAACCGACTGAGTAGGACGGTCAGGGTTGACAAGAGATCACAAGGTGACTCGCCCACGGCAGTCCGCACACAGCGGGACCACGACTTATTTGGAGGCCTAGGCCTTCCTCCTACTCCCCCAAGAGACAGGCGCCACACGAAGGCGGCCGAGACACTGGGCCCTCTACTAGGCTCAGGTCTTAGGGACCGCCTGGACGCCTCACTCTAACGCCTCTGACGCGGCGGAATCCCACAAACCTAATCCCTAACCCCCTCACCCAGACGCTACACAGACCCCCTTACTAACAGACGACTGACGGACTGACGGGTCCTAGAGATGTCACTCACACCGGCCAACCTTACGATCATATCCCTGAATGCGAGAGGCCTGAACAAGCCTGAACGCAGAGCAGCTGCTCTGCGGGACTTTCACGCGGCCAGTGCGTCCATAGTGTACCTACAGGAGACACATTTTAGAGAAGGGTCCAGACCCAAGCTACGGGACCACCGATACACTGCAGGGTATTTTAGTGATTACCACGGTGGCAAGGCGAGAGGTGCAGCAATACTCATACACAAAAGGGTACCCCTCCAGGAGACAGGAGTCCAAATGGACAGGGAAGGTAGATATGTGTTCCTGAAGGGGACAATAGCGGGCCAGACGTACACGTTCGCCAATGTGTACGCCCCCAACCAGAGACACCATAGGTTTTTCTCGCAGACTCTCCGCAAACTGGCAGCATTCACTGAGGGCATACTAGTTTTAGGCGGAGACTTTAATCTGACGCTAGACCCGAAGTGGGACTCATCCACCGGCACCTCACAAGTCCCGACCCAACACCTATCCACAATCAAAACTCTCCTCGTTAAATACAAACTAGTAGATAGCTGGAGGGCCCTCCACCCGGACGAACGGGATTACACATTTTTCTCACACCCACACAACACATACACCAGGATAGATTACTTCTTCCTCCAACACTATCACCTACCACTGGTCCTACAGACAGAACATGGCACGGCGACGTGGTCAGACCACGCCCCGGTGACGCTCACACTGGCCTCACCACTATTCCGTCCCAGAGTAGCCAAGTGGAGACTCAATGAATACCTGCTATCCGATCCCACTGTCAAGGCGGACATAGCATCGACCCTCAGGGAGTACTTCTCCATCAACACACCCGACCAAACGACCCCGACGATAGTATGGGAGGCACACAAAAGTGTAGTCAGGGGTCACTTCATCAGACAGGGCGCCACGCTGAAAACACTGAGGGAGAAGAGAATGACCACACTCCTAGCAGACATTCAGGCCATAGACACCCTCAACAAAACCCAACAGACACAAGCACAACAGGAACAACTGCTCTCACTACGAAGGGACCTGACCAAACTACTACAAACTCGATACCACAGAGATGCGCTGCGGCATAAGGCATTCTTCTCGTTACATGGCAACAAGAGTGGCAGACTCCTGGCACGGATGCTTGCTAAACGCAGACAACAGACATATATTGACCACATCCGCGACAACAAGAACACACTACACAGACTCCCCGCCAGGATACAGGAAGTAATCAGGTTGTACTATGCTGACCTGTACGCACTCCCGAGCCCGACATCGACACAGGCAACCATGCGACTGTCGGAAGCAATTGATGATTACCTTGCCAACCACATTATTCCCACACTAGATCGGGACACGGCGACCTTACTAGACGAAACAATCACACAAGAGGAGCTAGCCGCGGCTATCAAACGGACGGCACCAGGCAAAAGCCCGGGCCCTGACGGCCTCCCGCTGTGCTACTATAAGGCATACGCCGACATACTGTACGCCCCCCTGGTTACGGCATTTAATGCCATAAGGGAGGGACACC